>NC_060280.1:11442828-11641639 GCF_021613505.1 Equus quagga
GGGGGGCTTTGGGGAGAAAAAGGAAAAAAATAAAATCTTTAAAAAAAATTAAAAAATAAAAATAAATAAATAAATAAAGTCGATAAACCTCTAGTCAGACTGATAAGAAAAAAGATGTCAATGACAAATAGATTTTAAAAAGGTGACATCACTACAAGATTCTACAAACATGAAAAGGATAATACGGGAATATTGTGAACATCTTCACGTCCAAATTCAACAACCTAGATGAAGCACACAAATACCTCTAAAGACACAAGCTATTAAAATGGATTTAAAAATAAACGAGTAGCATTCATACACCTCATTCACCAGACCTGTCTCTCTGAACAACTTTTCACTGTTGGGAAGAAAAATCATCCTCAAAGGATGAAAACATTAAGAATAGGAAATTGAAGATATTTGAAATCATGTGCCTAAGTCAACTCTCCAGGAGTTCCAAAAAAGGTTTAAGAAATTATAGTTTTACTGAAATAAGTTCATATCCCCTCAATGGGTTACTGTGAAGGGGCAAACGCCTTTTTCAAAAAAGTTAACTTACAGGAAAATTGCTTTTTTGGTTTATAGTTGCATGAATTTTAACACATTCGTAGAGTCACACCACCACCACCACGATCAGGATACAGAACAGCTACACCACCTCAAAACGCTCCCTTGGGATATTCCTGTGCAGTCACACCCTACCTCCACCCCATCGCCAGGCAACCACTGACATGTTCTTCCTCTCTAGTTTTATCTTTCCCATAAAGTCATATAATGGAATTATACAGCATATAATCTTCTAAGACTGGCTTCTTTCACTCATCATAAGCTTCTAAGATTCATCCAAGTTGTTGCAGGTTATTAACAGTTCCTTCCCTGCTGTATAGTATTCCATTATATGAATGTTTCAGTTTATCCATTCAAACAATCCATGTGGGCTGTTTCCAGCTTTTGGCAATTACAAATAGAGCTGCCATAAACATTCACGTACAAGCTTTCGTGTGAACACATTTTCGCTTCTTTAAGAGTGAGATTGCGTGATGTGTCATTGTGATTTACAAGAAATACATATTTAGTCTTGACTGTTTCATACACACAGCTCCTAAAACGGTTGGAATTTCCCAAGAGATGAGAGTCATAAAAGTGTCTCATTATGTTAATGACGAGACTTGGAAAGCACATAAGGATAGGGGCTGGTTGCCAGGAGAACCGACCACTTGACTAGAGGATTGGAACTTTCAGTCCCAGCCCCCTGACCTCCGGGGAGCGGAGAGGGCTGGAGGTTGAATCAGTCATCAATGGCCAATGATTTCATCAATCATGCCCATGTAATGGAGCCTCCACACAAACCCAAAAGACAGTGTTCAAAGAGCTTCCAGACTGGTGAATACGTGGAGATTTGGGAAGGGAAGTATGCTCGGGTAGACCATGAAAGCTCCGCGCCCTTCCCCCATACTTTGCCCTAGGCATCTCTTCATCTGGCTGTTCCTGAGTTAGAACCTTTTAAACAGACTGGTAATATTAGTGAGTAAACTGGTTTCCTGAGTTCCATGAACTGCTCTAGTAAA
This sequence comes from Equus quagga, assembly GCF_021613505.1. NCBI lineage: Eukaryota > Metazoa > Chordata > Mammalia > Perissodactyla > Equidae > Equus > Equus quagga. Next base: position 11,444,379 of record NC_060280.1, read on the forward strand.
TTAATGGAACCCAACGAGAGGGTCATGGGAACCTCTGATTTATAGCTAGTAGGTCAGAGGCATGGTGATCTACGGGTTAAGATTCAGCGCTCACGGGCTGGGTTCATTTCCCAGAGAATCCCATCACCTGTCTGTCCATTGCCACGCTGTGGGGGCTGCATGTCACTGTGATGCTGAAAGCTATGCCCCCGGTATTTCACATACCAGCAGGGTCACCCATGGTGGACAGGTTCCAGCAGAGCTTCCAGACCATGACAGACTAGGAAGAAGGACCCGGCCAACCACTTCCAAAAAAACTGGCCATGAAAACTGGCCATGAATAGAGGCGGAGCATTGTCTGATACAGTGCTGGGAGGGAGAGGATGGCACAAATAGACCAGGAGGGTTTCGCTCTGCTGTACATATGGTCGCTAGGAGTCGGAATCGACTTGAGAGCATTAACAACAAAAAGGTCGGAAGTACAGGTGACAACGGGGACTCAAGACTGGTGTCTGAAGTGGAGGGCAGTCTCGTGGGACTGAGACTTTACCCTGTGGAATATGACGCTATCTCCAGGTAGCTGGTGTTGGAGAATAGCTTGGTGATGTGGGAAAAACTCCTCCCCACACTGTAATTGGAATCAGAATTGCTACTTGACCATGAGGTAAGTATATGTTAAATTTATAAGAAATTGCCAAACTATCTTCCAGAGGGGCTGTACTACTTTGCGTTGAGACATGCAACTTATGAGAGTTTCAATGCTCTGCATCCTCACCAGCTCTTGGTATTGTCAGTATAGTAAATGCATAGTATGATCGCACCATGTCTTAATTTGTATATTCCTAATGGCTAAAGAGACTGATCATCTTCTCATGTGCTTATTTGCCATCTGTGTATCTTCTTTGGTGTCCAAGTCTTTTACCCATTTTTTAACTGGGCTGTTTTTTTTACTAAGTTTTAAGAGTTTTTTATATTATATATTCTAGATACAAATCCTTTGTCAGATATGTGGTTTGCAAATATTTGCTCCCAATCTGTAGCTTACCTTCCCATTTCTTAAAAGCCTCTTTCACAAAGTAAAAGTTTTTAATTTGGATGAAATGCAATTTATCAGTTATTTTCTTTCATGAATCATCCTTTTGGTGTCACTTCTAAGAACTACTCTCTTGGGACCAGAAGTCCTCTGTCAAGACAGGAAGCTCTCCTCTCTCACAGTCCAGGTGCCTGTGCTGGCACCTCCTTCCTGCTCCCTGAGCCTGAAGCAGCACTCCTGGAGTGTTCTCTGTCTGCACTGATGCTCTCCTCCAGGCCTGGGGAGAGGGCAGGGAACAACCCAGATGCATTAAAGGGGAATTCTGCTCCTGGTTCAGTGGTTTTTTGAATTCTGGTCTTCCTCCCCAATCCACCCACTACTATTTACTTTCCAGAATCCTTAAAGAACTCCCACTTGCATTCTGCCCAGCGTACGCAGTGGAACACACAGGGTGGAGTGTGCTTACTCCATCTTACCCAGAACCAGAACTGCAGATGCTCTTCTGAACAGGTAAGTTCTGATTTACCTGGTAAATCAACCTCACTACTTGACACTTATTTTACACACACTTACACTCTCACAGAGCTAAAAATAAAGACAGGCAGATTAAAACATAAATAAGAACACTAGGATTGTTTTCATCACGTCACAATAATTATAATCATATCCAATTAGAGGAAGACAAGAGTTTAAGGAAAGAGTTGAACTATACTCAGAATTTCTGGAGTGTCAAAAAATAGCAGAGGTAACAAAAAGTACAGCTAAGATGGATAGAAATTAGTCTACTTTTTAATTAAACTTAATTTTTTACTGGAATTTTAAAATTATAAAATGATTCATATTCATTTTAAAGATTCTAGTCATACAGAAGTGAATAAAGGGTTAACAATCTGGACTCTTTCCCCTCTAATCCTGTACCACCTGAGATGCTATTAACAGTTTGGTGTATTCTTCCTCATTATGTATACACACGCATACAGTATACATACATATAAGTTTTTATCATTTTCTTCTTCTGTATTTGACAAAACACACATTATGTAATTATTTGTCAACTTGCTTGTCTCACCTAACAATACATCACGTACAGCCCTGCAGGTCAGCAATAGCGGGCTATCCTTCTACTGTACAGATCTAGCATAATGTATTCAACCATTTCCCTCTTGTCAGAGATGCAGGTTGATTTCAACCTTTGCTTCTATAAATAACCCTATAATTAACATTCTGTGTGTTCTATAGCATTGATTCCCCAAGGTAGGACTGCTGGGTCAAGAAAAATACATTTTAAACATAAATAGATACTGACCAATTACTGTTCCCCGATTCACACTCCCAACGGCAAGTATGTAAGCGTTCTTTTTCCCTACAAACCTCCCGAGAACTGAATGCTATCAATCTTTTTACAATCTTGCCAATCTGATGGCTAAAAAGTGGCATCTTGTTTTTCATTTGCATGCCCCTAGTTGTAAGGAATCTGAGAGTTTTTTCGTTTCACGTTTATTGGCTCTCATATTTTCTCTTTTGTGGAGTACCTTTTCATAGTCTACTGTTTTTCTAGTTGATGTGTATCTGTCTCCATTTGTATGTTAGGGAGATCAACCCTTTATTTATATACGGATTTTTCATCACAGAAAATTGACTCATTCTACAGATATAAATTTGTTGCTTCTCGTAATGCCCTAAGAACATCAGCCTTATTTTTCATGTACAAAGTTGAGGAGGATCACACGATTCAGTGTAAAGAACATCCACAATTAGGAGCATTTATTTATTCAGCAATTAATTACTGTGTATTTATGATGTACAAAGCATTATGTTACGGTCACAGAAGACATGGGTGTCTATCCTCCAGGAGGTGAAGTCTAACAGGGCAGATAAGTCAGAGACAGACTAAAGGGATAATGGAAGGCAGTATGTGCTTAAATGTCAAAAATGGGCAGTAAAGACTAGAGAACAGGAGGTACCTTCTGTTCACATCCTCGTTTTTTGCCTAATTCCAGATCAGAGTAAAACCTAAATATGATTATGTAAACTCAAAGCCTGTTTTCAAAGTCAATGGTCTCCAAAGTGAGGCAAGTGCACTCAAGGCCACACACGCAGTGACCCATTAGGTAATGGGAAAAAATGTTAAACCTTCTATTATAATCACTTTTATCTTTTTTTTTTTAAAAAAAGGGAAAACCACAAAAATTTACAAATTTGGCTCTTTACACGTTACTAATTTTTAGCAGTGGCGGCCTCACTTGATCTGTACATCAAGCAGGTCACTCCTTACAGTCTGTTTACAAGGCAGCCTGGAGGGAGAGGAAAAGTGCCACAACCCAGAGGGGCTGACGGTGCGACCTTCGGCATATTACAGTAGACATCAGGTTACGTAATTTTCAAGTTACAGTATCAAATTTTAGCCAAGTTACCCCTTCCAAAATGAGCAAGTAGCTTAAACTGATTCCTACACAGAAGCCTGAATGGAGATGATAATAAGAGCATAAGTACCAGCAAACAAGAAAATGGCAGAGCTGACACCTCATTCACAGCAGGCGCTCTTCATTAGTCACACCAAGCGAAAACAAAGACAATCTAATCTGACCCAACAAAAACCCAGCCTCTCGCCAAAAAAATTCAAAATCTTCAAAAATGCTGATTTGAGGCAGATTTATATCTACTATCTTTAATTCAAAGCCTTACCATGAGTATACATCGAGCTATTAATGAAGGAATATGATTTAGAAACATGCTGTCAAATCTTACAATAACACGCCCCACAACAATATGAATATGCTGATTGGCTCTGTCCCCGGCCCTCACGTACATCAAATAGAGGGGAGCTGAACTTCTTAAGTCCCAGCCAACCACATGACACATTAACACATTAAGTTAGAGGGATAAACTGCGACAAGTGGGGCAGCACGGGATGACCTGATGGGGCAGCTGGAGCCCCGAGTTCCTGGTCAGGCTCCACTCGTCATTCTGCTCATCTCACAATACACAACAGGTTACAAAAACGAAAATTTTGGATCCTACTGTTCACATTGTAGTGGGGTTTTATTCAAGAGGTGCAAGCTCAAAACTGTTTTACGGAGCAGTGAGTGATCAAAACGCTCACAGACCACAGCCGCAAGTGACCTCCTTCACTCCGGACGCCGCTGCCTCCCCACATCCTACCAGAAGAGCCACAGGGGAGAGGAGGACCTGCGGGGGGAGGTCAACTTTGGAGAGAGTCACATAAAAACGGTTAAGGAAAATAACCTATTCCCACCACAAAGATTAAAGCAAAGTTTATGTCATGATACCAATTCCTTCTTAGAAACTACTTTCTAGCTATCAAAAAAAATTTTTTAAGTGTTCTCTAGTTGTTTCATTTTTACCATGCTGGAATGTAAACTCCTTGAGAACAGGGCCAAAGTCTCAGGTTTCATGTCACTGGCACTATGGTGGCTACTCATCCACCCTACTTTTGGCTTCAGTTCCCACATCTGTAAGATGAAAGGAGCAGGTCAACAGAGCTACAAAATTCCCTCCAAGTCCACGTTGTTTGGTTCTAAGAGGGGCTGTCACCACGGTCATTACTGACATGTGCACTGGCAGAGACTTCACCACATAAACATCCTTTATGGCAGTGCAAGCTTAACTGCTACACAGCTGCCTACACTGTGAAGGAAAGAGAATAGACTACGCAAATCCTCATGAACCAGCAAACTCATAAGAGTCTTCATTGATAATTCATTCAGGGAAATGTAAAGAACACCTACTGGGTGCCAATCACCAGGTAATTAGGGATAAAAGATGCATATGACCTGACTCCTGCTATACTCCATTCATTCACTCATCAGATATTTACTGAATGCATACTATGCGCCAGGCACTGTTCTAGACACAGGGATGTGGCAGTGAACACAACAGACAAAATCCCAAAAAGGGGGGGAAAAGGGATACTAAGAAAGAGACATGTTGCTAGCTGAACACTCTCCTCCACTGAGGGAAAAAAAGCAGAATAAGATATTATGAAAACTATAAGAGAGATATGGATATATCTGTGGTGATTTTTACAACAAAGCCCCCAAATTCTTTGCTACTTCTCCAGCAAGAGGAGAGAGTCTATGCCCCTTCCTCTCCAAGCTGAGCTCCGTGACTGATTCACTAACATAATACCACAGAAGTGATGCTCCACCAGTTTGCAGACCCAGGCCTTAGACAGCTTCCTCTTTCTGTCTCTTGAGATGCTCACTCGTGGAACCCAGCCACCATGCTGTGCAGAGGCCCAGGCCACACGTAGGTGTTCCTGCTGAAAGTCAGTATCAACTGCCAGATACGTGAGTGAAGACACCACCAGACGATACCAGCCCCAGCCATCGAGTCACCCCAGCTTACGAGTCTTTCTAGCAGAGGCTCCGGACACAGCGGAGAGAAATAAACCATCCTGCTGTGCCCTATCCAAATTCCCGATGCGCAGTCCACGAGCGTGACGATGGCTGGCTGATACCACTATGCTTGGGGTGGTCTGTTACACAGCGATAACTGGAACATAGTTAACAGATAACTAGGATATTTCTCACATGGAGACATCAAAAATCAAATTATTTTTCTAAATAGTAAGTAGGTACTGTTGAAGTGACAGTGGACATTAATTTAAGAGAAAACCAAGATCTAGAAAACCGTACTCAAACTCTGATGAGGATCACTACCCTGTCAGGTTAGTAAATAAAACAAAAAGAAACAGGGAGATCTGACAGCCAGTCATTAAGATTTTTCATGACATTAACAGAAGTACCAGAGTTAAGTTTCCAAGTTCATTCATTGGACAATTACTTACAGAGTACCCACCAGTGCTGGGCACTGTCCTAGATACCAGGCACAGAGTAGGGCACACTACAGATAAAACCACCGCCCTCATAGCATCCATGCTCAATGGAGGGAAGCAGACAACCAACAAGACAAAGAAGTTTGTTAAATGGTATTTAACGCTGAGGAGAAACACAAAGCAAGGAAGAAGGTGAGGTAGGGAATGTGGCTGCTAGTGGCCTGCCACACTGCGGTGACATCTGTCAAGACCTTCAAGGGGGTGGGGGGGAATAAGCCCTGTGGGTCTGTAAGAAAAGAGGATTCCAGACAGAGCAAATGGTAAGTTACACAGCCTCGAGGCCAGCATGGCTGGGGTTGATTGAGCAAGCAAGAAAGTAGTAAAAAATGCAGTCAGAGAGGAAACCGGGGGCCAGATGGTAAGGGCAATTTCCGGCAAGAATCCATCAAGACTGAAGCTGGAATGAGAACCAAGCTCACCCAGCACAGGAACGTTTTTGTCTGTTCTGTTCACTGATGTGTCTCCAGCGCCTAGAACAATAACGAATGAAGTCTTGGCTCTGTCACTTAGCAGCTATTTTGACCTTTAACAAATGACTCCAATTTTTGAGCCTCAGTTCTAATCTCTAAACTGGAATAATAATCCTTCCCCACCTTACACGGTCACAGTGAGGATCAAGAATGTGGAAGTATTTTGCAAACTGCAGAGGACCATATACAGGTAAGATCTTTACATTATTACTGAAAAATTTAACAGCAATTATTATTAACAACAACAGTGATCTCTCTACTTTGCCCTGTTAATTCCAACCGCTGAATCATCCTCTCCCTCCTGTCTTAGAACTGGGGCAGAGCTGTCTTCCTTACAGCAGGAGGAAGTGCACTTTAAACTCTTGAAGGCTTTTGTAAATGAGTAGCAGTAATTAAGATAATCACTCCCACCAACTTTTCCTTGAGACTCTCTGAGAAAGAAAATGAGACATAGTTTCCATGTGAAGATTCTACACCCTTTCATAAAATCCAGTCTGCTTGCAAAACATTTTTTTCCTGTCAAAATGCAGGAGCACCTAAAGAGAACACCTGACAACTTGCCCACACGGGTGACTGCTGAAAGAAGGAAGGGAAAGGGGGAGCGTGAGAAACACTCTCAAGATCGCAAAGGCTTTGTTTTAGAGGCCAGCTAATCCAATCATCTCAACCTGCCTGAGTCCCACTAGGAACAGAAAATCTACCTAACTGGCTCCATCTGGAGACAGCTTCCGTTTTCTCATCTGTAAACGAGGATAACATCACTTTCCCAAGGATGCTTCAATTCTGGAATAAAATAATGCAGACAAAAGCATCTGGCATACGCTAAGCACCCAATAAATGTTGGCTGAACATGGATATTCTTCATTTATTCAACAAACATAAGGGGAACAGCTACAATAAACCAGTCAGTACTCTAGGCATTGGGAAAAGGCCATAAGCAAAAAGGACAAAATTCCTTTTCTCTTGGAGCTAACGTGTACCCCTGTAACTTCTCGCACTGGCCCGTCCTGTTCTCTGGAACTACACCTGGCTTCTGCTAAGACCTCCTCCACACAATAGACTCCTTCGGGATTTTGCAGATCGCTAAGGCGTACCTCCCTTTCCACCCGCTTTCTCCAGCCTAAACAGCCTCAACCCTTTCAAGGAGTAAGCAAGGATGTGGGAACAAGACTAAAACAGGGCTCGGCGGGGCGGAGGCCAGAGCCCAGGCGCCTGAGCTGAAAAGAAATCAACAGAACCTCCCAGATTCCAGGCCAAGGTCAAGACGGGCTGGTCCTACTCAGGTGTGTCACCTGACACCTCTCCCAGGAAGGGCCGCCCTCCTCCCCCGGGCCCCACGCGTCCCTGCCAGGCACGGGGCGCCCCGCCCGCGGGTGGAGGCTGCAGGGCCCGTGGTGCTGTCCTCGCCTTTCCATCCCGGTCGCCTCGGAGAGAATCCCGGGATCATTCTCGATGTTTCCAGGATTCCCCTCCCCGGCCCAGGCCCCTCTGCCCGCGGAGGCCCCTCTGGGAGCTGCCTCACCCCCACGCCCTCGCTCTCCCCACGGCCGCTTGCGCGCTCCCGGCCGCACTCACCTGCGAGCCCAGCCCCGGCCCCTCCATCTCCCCGGTGGCAACGGCGACTCGGCAAAGTGGCGGCCACAGCCCGGCGCCAGCCCGCCTCGAGCGCCTCCACTCCCACTTCCTGCTCGCGGCCCCGCCCCCGCCGCGGCCCCCACTCGCGCCCTGCGCCGTCAATCGGCCTCGGGAGAGCCAATCCCTGCCCTCTCCTTGGCTGGGGGCGGGACCTTCTCGCTCGGGGATGGCTAGAGGGAACCGCGAGCCAAAGGCTCCGCCCCCAGGGCGCTTCCAGCCCCAGGTCGACTGTGCGCGCAGCTCGCCCAGGTGGGTGTGCACCTGTCCTTCCTGCTTCGGGCAGCCCAGGATCAGGCTGTTATCCCAAGGTCACCCACCATCCACTGAGAGCATGTCCGGACTTGGCTACTTCATAGCTAGATGAGCTTGCAAAATCTCTTACTTTACCTCAGTTTCCTCATATGTGAAATGGAGGAAATAAGGGTACCTGCTTCACAGAATTGTCAGGAGGATTAAATGAGAAAAAGCATGCAAAGCCTCCCAGCCAACGTTTTACGTATAATGAGTGAATGAATGTTAATTAAAACTTTTGCCATTCTCCGCTTGCGCGGTCTTGGGCAAGTCACTTACACCATGTGGGGCTCTATTTCCTCATACAGAACAGAAAATAGATTCGTCCCACCCTCGGGCTGCAGGAGGGCTGGGTAGGAGCCCCGCACCTGCACGCCCCGCGCCCGCCTGTGGCCTGCACTGAAGGAGTGGGCGTCTTAGCTCGGTTCAGCTACAAGGACAGCTAGGAAAAACGAGGCTTGGCTCCTGCCCTTGGGGAGCTGCAGTGGGCCAAGGGGCTCTCCTGCCGCAGCCTCCAGAAAACCTGGAGCTTCTCTAGCCCAGCACTTAATACGGTCTTTATAATTATTCCTTAATCTGTCTGTTGCCAAGCCGAACCAGGTTACGATCTTTAGAGGTTAAACTGGAGAAGAACTGAAAAACGTGACTTCCTTATTCTGTAAAAATAATTCCAAATTAGTGCCCAGTCTGGTGGGGTAGTGGTTAAGTTTGCCCGCTCTGCTTTGGTGGCCCAGGGTTCGGATCTGGTTGCAGACCTACAGCCTGCTCATCAGACCTGCTGTGGTGGCATCCGACATGTGAAATAGAGGAAGATTGGCACAGACGTTAGCTCAGGGCTAATCTTCCTCAAGCAAAATAAAAAGAGGAAGACTGGCAAATGTTAGCTTAGGGCAGATCTTCCTCACCAAAAAAAAAAATTCGAAATCATAAAGTAAGTGTCTAGAAATCCAACAAAGTGCTGGATTTTTCCATGGTAAATACTATAATAATGTAATTGTAAATTTTAAAAATTTTTATTGTTATTATAATTATAGTGCCCCTGCCTGTTGGGCACACCAGCCCTGAGTTGCATCTGAAGCCAAACCCCTCTGAGAATGGGACCATGTCTTATCCATTTCTGAACTCCCAGTGCCTGGCACAGCAATGGGTGTGGAAAACACAGTACAATTTTATTGTGTGGATGGGTGGATGGATACGTGTGTCATCAATTCTATGACACAAGGAAGGACAAATTGGGTGACAAATAGCAACAGCCAGAGCAGCAAGCAATTAATGTGAACGGACCAGGATGAGACATTGGGCAGGGCTCCACAGAGGAGAGAGCCTTGGGTATGGTCATTTGCTCAACTAATAAGAGCTCTGTTTATTGATCACTTATCAGCTATTGGCACCTGTGACAGTGTGTTTGCATATATTATGTCTAATCAGTGACATGGGTGTTACTTTCCCCATCTCCCAGAAGGAAAAACTGAGATTCACACTGGTTTCATAAACCCAAAGTCCCTTAGCTGGTAAGTGGTCGAGAGAGTTCAGACCCAGGTCTCTGACTGCAAAGTGCTTTGGCTGAAGTGCTTTGGTGCTTTCACTTTCGAGGACTGAGTTAGAAGATGTTTTTGAACTTGAGGGAGGCTGGAAATCTGCTATATCGATACCCTAACACATCGGAAGAGTCTAGAACAAACAAATCCTAACACTATAGTCTTTAGCAAGGATCCTGCTCCCTTCTGCTCATTTGTTTTATGCCTCCACTGAGCTCCTTCAGACTGGGATAAGAATCTCCATAACTATTGGCTATACGAGAGCAAACCCAGTGAGGCCTCCAAGTGCCATCCTCACCCCTCATCTTTGAGATTGCCTTTGGCCTTTAGACAAAGCACAGCAGAATGGCACCGGGGGTGGGAGCATGCTCCTGGAGCTGACGGCCTGGGCCTGAGTCCCAGCTCCAGCACGGAGAAGCCGTATGCTCTTGGGCAAGTTGCTCAATCTCTTTGTGCTTCAGTTTCCTCATCTGTACAAATGGGCATAATAGTGCTTACTTCACAGGGCTGTGGGGAGAATTGGATGAGTTAATGTCTGTGAAGCACCGAGGGGAGTGCCTGGCACGTGATAGGCACTATATACGAGTCAGCCGTCATCATCAGCGTCATCGTCCTCACTAGGAGCGCGGGCTGGGGAGAGCTCAGAGTGGCCAGCTGGGAGGTGCCACGTAAAGGGCTCAGGGTAGAGATTCAGCAGACCCAGCTTCTCGTCCTAACTTTGACATCACTCACTGTGTGGATCAGTTTTCTGGGGCTGCCGTAACAAAGTGCCGCACACTGGGTGACTTAAAGAGCGGGAATTTATTTTCTCACAATTCTGGAGGCTAGAAGTCCAAGATCACGACGTCGGCAGAGTTGTTTCTTCTGAGGCCTCCCTCCTTGGCTTGTAGATGGCCATCTCCTCCCTGTGTCTTCACATGGTCTTCCACCTGCGTGTGTCTGTGTCCTGATCTCCTCCTCTTATAGGGACACTAGTCATTTAGGGTTAGGGCCCACCCACATCACCTCATTTTAACTCACTTCTTTAAAGACCTGCTTCCAAATACTGTCACATTTTGAGTTACTGGGTGTTAAGACTTCAACATATGAATGGGGGGAAAAAATTCATCTCATGACACTGTGTGACCCAGGCAAATCACTCTCCCTCTGTGTGACAGTTTCCTGCTTTGTAAAATAGGGCTGAGCATGGCGGCAGGAAGCACTGACTTCGATGGTCCCTCTCAGTTTGATCATCTAATTTCCCCGGCTGAGGCTAAGCTGTGCCTCTGCAGTCTGCATTGCACTTTTTCGATCTGTTTTAGCTGACACTGTTTCCCTCATTCTGCAAATACGTACTGAACTCCTACTAGGTACAAGCACCATTCAGTCCTGGGGATTCAACACTGAGCAAGACAAAAGATCCATTCCCTGGTTGGGGCCGCCCAGTGGCATACTGGTTAAGTTCACGCCCTCCACTTCAACAGCCTGGGTTCACCGGGTTGGATCCTGGGCGTGGACCTATGCACCGGCAATCTTCCTCAGCAAAAAAAAAAAAAGAGGACAGTTGGCAGTGGATGTTAGCTTAGGGCTAATCTTACTCAAAAAAAAAAAAAAAAAGTGCTGTCCAAACAAAGGAACAGACGGGTGATTAGGGCTAAAGTAATGGTTGACATAAGGTGGTTCAACTCCATAAGACACTCTGAGAAGTGCTGACTTCACAATGTCTAACAATTCTTGGCTTTGAAAAACATTCCACATTAGGGTTTGCTAATCCCCACTGTCACACTATGGGCAGCAACTGACTTCTGATTGAGCTTTTGATTCTGGCCTCATTTCTTCCATCACCCTGGAAAGGACTGGGGCATTTTTTTGAAACAGGGGCTTGTGGTTGTAATTATTTCAATGGTGGCACCAAAAGGACCCTTTGGAATGTCAACCCCACACATCCATCAGCACAGAGCTTCTCATAGACACCGGTTAGGAAGCCCAGTGCTCTCTGGGACCCAGCCAGAAGGGCTGGCGTGGGGATGAGAGCTTGCGGGAAACAGTTCGGGCAACAAAGGTTTATTGAGCTCCTCGTGTGTACCAGGCACAGGCTAGAACACATGAGCACAGTGGTGAACAGCACTGTCTCTGCTCCTCTGCAGTTCAAGTCTTGGGGGAGGGCAAATACTGACAGAGATAGATACATAGATAGAAAGAAGTAGATAGTGATAAGTGCTAACCAGGAAGAATGCCAAGAAGATAACACAGGGAACCGCTTTAGCCTGGGGGGATAGGCTAAGGTGGAGGGTCCTTTCCACACATCCATAAAACTAGTTCAAAAGGACTTTTCCAACTTCCTCTATTTATAAGTGGCGAACCAGAGGCTCAGGGAAGGAAGTAGCTTGTCCAAGATCACCCTGCAAGTTAGTGGTGAAGATAGGGTTAGGGCAACTCTTCCGATCTTCTCTATGGCTATCTCACCAGCCCCCGAGCATCCTCAGCTTTCTAACCACGACGAACCTCACAGATTCGCAGGGCTGGGGGGTTGCGGGACAGGGCAGGGATTGCTTAGAAGTCTTGCCTGATCTCCTGTCGGATAGCTATGAAAAAGCTTCAGAATTAAAACATGGAAATGACTCCTTCCTTTTATTTTATATACAAATCATCAAGATCTGGTAATGAGATACTCTCAAGACCCGCTGTTAATATGAGTTGAGTTAGGAGGCCATGGTGTACATCTTATATTTTACTTGCAAGATTAACCAGATTCATATGTGTGTGTGTGTGTGTGCATGTGAGAGAGAGAGAAAGAGAGAAGGGGTGGGGAGAGACAGAGAGGGAGAGAGGGAGACAGGAAGAGAAGCTGAAGCAGGAAGATGTCCTACTATTTTTTGCAGGTTGCTATTTTGAATCTTAGTCACCTGCTTACTGTCACACATTTAAATACTTAATCCTATGGAAAATTTTCTGGATGTGTCCAAATTGTGACAGCAACACTTGGGATTGGGTAATAAATCTACCTTGACTCTAATACAGGTGTAGCAAGACTCCCCTCTCAAGCTTCTATATCCATCATCATAGCTCTGTTTTTATTGGTTTACAGATTCATGTCCCCTTAGCCTCTGTGCTCCTAGAAGACACTTAAATCATACTTCCTCAGGAAGGCCTTCCTGGGCTCCTAGACCAGGTTCGGACCCCTTGTTAAGTGTCCCCATAGTACCTGTAATTCTTCTAACAGCTCCCATGGAACATTATTGAATTCTCATTTTGAACATCCATCTTCTCTGCATACCATAAGCAGTTCTGTGAGCAGAGAACCTGGCTCTGTCTCAGTCACAGATGCATTGCCAATGCATAGCACAGTACCTGGCCCGTGGGACCGCTCAACGTTCAGTTGTTGAATGAATAAACAACCCTATAGCATTCATTTTTATCTATATCCCTGGTACCTAGCACATTTCCCAACCCAGGATAAATGCTCAAAAAATGTTGACTTGAGTTAAAGAACCCCATCTATGGCTTTATACAGTTTGCAGATCACTTTTGCTTTCGTTTAGACTGAGACTCATAACATCCCTGTGAAGTAAGCAAAGTGGGGATTAGCACCCCACTTTAGAGACTGTGGCTCAGGGAGCTTAAGCGTTTGCTCCAGGATATCAGACTAGAGACTGGAAGAGCCCAGGCCCACAGCATCCAATGACAATGACGAGGGCAGGGCTGCCTCCTGTGCGACAAGGCTGTGGCCTTGCCAATACAGTCACTGACAAGAATTAACTCCAGGGCCTAGGAACTAGCTACAGGTTCAAGGCCTTTCAAAACTTCAAAGGTATTTTTTTCAAAGATATTTTCAAACTCCCACCTACTTGGGGGTATCAAGGTGGGACAAGAATTTTAGAAGCTCATTTTCTGTGTGCTCCTAGAAAGATACCTTACCACTTTGAGGCTCCATGCTCTCGCCTATGAAATGGGAATGGTAATAGAACCTACTTCATAGAGTAGTTGTGGGGATTAAATGAAAGAATGTATGTAAAGTGCATACAGACAGTGTTCTATAAATGTTGGCCATTACTAGGGACAAAAGCAACTGAGAAAAACTGAGGTCTTAGGGAAAACTCAGCCTTAACGTTGATCAGAACCCAACTCTGAAATATTCAGGACTTTATAGGAAATATAATGACCAAGGTTCCACTGGCCAAAATGTGTTCCCTGTCTCAACAAGGACATCGGTTTGATAACAGTAATTATTCCCTCTTTCCACCACCACGCTGCCCTCCACACTGAACTGTTTGTGTTGATGAGAAAAGCTGCGTTCCCCTCGGCTCTGCCTTCACCAAGGGACCAGACACTGGTTCCATCCGCTGTTAGCGGCTGCCTGTTGGGCTCCAATTATAGCGACAGAGGGGTGTCCATGGTAACCGGCCAGGCTGGTTTGCTGTGGTGCAAGTTGTTCAAGAACATAGAAGGGACCTTCAGAGGCTGAACTGGTTAACTCTCATGCAAGTTTCTAAATGAAAGACTTCTACATGGTGCTTTGGATCAGTGGTGAATCCAGACAAAATCTGGATTTCCCAAGCTGAAGGCACTGAGGTCATTCCCAAGGCCACTGAGTCCCTGATGAATCTGACCATTGAAGATATCGATCGTCAGCAGGGGCAGCAGCTGAGATGGCAGGAGAGGCAAAACACTGAGTAAAGTGATAGGGTGAAATTCTGCTACTCCCTTGCCCCTTCTGTGGCTCCCTATTACCTGCTGCAAAGTCCTTTGTGGGACTGGAGTTGAGCACTGAGACACCCCCAAGAACCAAGGTAACCACAGTCACTATTTTCTCTCTCAGACCTCTGTGCCTTTGGATGTCTGTCCTGTTCTCTCCGCAGAGTGGGGCTTTCTGCTTACTCACGGTTCCTGCTTCCCCACAGCTTCTGCTGGCACGTGACAATGACTCCGGCCCTGACTCTGCAAGATTTCACAGGCGCGGTGCCCACTGTCTGCTCGTCACTGCCTCTGTGCCTCTTCATTCAAACTGCTGAGAGAGAATCCACTTGGCTGTTATTATGCAATGGCTCAGAAGGCCCTCAGCCACTTATCTGCCCTGACCAGTCAGCTGGGATGGAGTAGCTTGTTTTTGCCATGATCATAAGGGATTTAGCAAGGACAATAGGTGGGGACAATTCACAGAGAAGGGAACCTACATTACCCGAAATTCCATGAGGCAGAGACTCATTTGCCCTTACAAGGCAAGGCAGTCAGCAGGATGTGTTCATTTCCTGGGGCTGCCGTAACAAAAGACCAAACCGGGGGACTTAACAGAAATTTGCTCCTAAATCAAGGTGTTGGCAGAGCCACGCTCTCTCTCTAGCCTTCAGGGCAGGTACTTCCTTGCCTCCTCCTGGCTTCTGGTGGTTGCTGGCAATCCTTGTGTTCCTTGGCTTGTGGGCACGTCACTCCACATCCGCCTCCTTTGTGGCATTCTCCCTGTGTGTCTTTCTCTGTGCCCAGATCTCCCTCTTCTTATAAAAGCAGTCATTGGATTAGGGTCCACCCTGAACAGTATGAGCTCATCTTAAGTTGATTGCATCTGCAAAGACCCTGCTTCCAAATAACGTCACGTTCACAGTGCCAGGTGTTAAGACTTCAACAATTCTTTTTAGGGGACCACAGTTCAACTCACAACAGAAGGTGAGGGAAGTAAGGAGAATTTGTTTAATCCCAGTGCATCTCTCTGTGAGGTCCTGGGAAAACAGCCGTTTTGATTTGGGAGTAGGCAGGCATGAGCTAGAGGTAATTCTGAGACTAGGGGCTCTTCCTGGAAGGAGAGGCCAGCATGCAGAGGATAACGAGGGCCTTTAGACACCCAGGAAGCAGTGAAGGGAACTGAGTTCCTGGGCTGTTGGGAAGTGAAAGTATCAGGAAACAGGGGAAGACAGACTACTTATTTCAAAACTTGGTCTGGTATCCACTAAGCGAGGGTCACAGGAATCCGGGACCAGCTCCCCTAAGACCTAGGATGGTGTCTGGTAAGTAATAGGTACTCAGGGGGTTTTAGTGAGAAGGAGAAGGAAAGGAAGAAGGCAAGGGAGGTTGGGGGAGGAGGAGACAGATTGGCTGTGCTGGGCAGAGCCCTCTGTGATCCTGAGGCTGGGGTGACTAGGCAGAGAGGGGCTTTGAGTTAAAAAGAGAAGAGATCACTCATAGGAGGCCAGAGGAAGATTCTGTAAAATGAAGATGAAAATGCCTACTTCATAGTGCTGGCATCATGAGGAGCAAATTGTGCAGTGCATGCAAAACGCCTTGTAGAATGAATGCTCCCCTGTGCTCCCAGAACACTGTGCTTCTCCACACTGTGTGCTGATCTGCCAGTGTGTCTGTTTCCCTAACTACAGACCTTAAGTCAGTTGTGGGGGGAAAATGTTTTCTTCTGCCCGGCTCCCTCCTCCACTGGGGAAGTGCCTCTGCCTCACCCCAGGTGGTTCAGGTGGGATTGTCAATTCCTGTCCTGTGAGCCATAGGGCTGAGTCCATGAGCCAGGCCTGACCAGTCAATGTGCTCCATCCCTTTGTCAGGAGGGATCGGTCCAAGGGGAGGAGAGGCATGTGGCCCAATCAGGGCCCACCGGAGTCTTTCCTTGTAATTTGGTCTACGGATACTGCAAAAGACATGTTTCTTTCTTTTGAATTATGAGCTCTAAGAATATTAGCTTGGCATTACAATTTATTCATTCAACAAGTATTTTATTGAGGGCCTAAATATCGGTAGGGGTTGGAAGGTTCAGCCCTGAGAACATATGCCTCTTTAGATATTTTAAACAGAGAGAATTTAATATAGGAAAGTGACTATACCATGTTGAAAGGGCTAAGAGAGCACAAAAGGGTCTTTAAGTTAACCCAGAGCTTAGTTACTGCTGGATGAAGCTGCCATCCCTAAGCCTGGGGGAACAACAGGAGGGACATGGTGTTACCAGAGTCTGAGACCTGTAAGGAAGGGAGGCTGGGCTGGTGCTTTGAGTCACAGAGGTTTCCTGAAGGTGGCTAGTGCTAAGACCATGGTGGAAACACTGCATGGTGGTACCAGGGCCATGTTGGAAAGCCGCTAGGCTCTGAGCAAGAAACTCCACCTGCAGTTACAAGATGTCCCCTCAGCAGGTGTTGTTCTCCACGCCTGCTGGAGGGATGCTAACACAAGTCCAAGGCAAGAAAAGAGCCTCTCCTCTCCTCCGCTTTTACTGGCAGTCTCCCACCAACGCCTACTTGACAGAGTGTATCTGAAAGCCTGTTGGCAAGAGAGTCTGGGGAATGTCATTGCAGGGTCTGAGGCTCCCTCAAATCCATAGCAGAACAAAGCAGAGTGGAAATGGGAGCTGAGAGCAATTGGGCAAAAGATCAGCCAATGTGCTATGTGCTGGGTCTTGTTTGGGGGGCTGGGGTTACAGCAGCAAGCAAGACAGAGAAACCCCCGTTCTCCAGGAGACTACTTCTAGAGGAGAAGGGAGGCAATACAAAAGCAAGCTTGGAACAAACGGGGTGATGCAGCAGGACACAAAGCATCAGTTGGTCTTCGTGCAGGTGCCCTAGAAGCTGAGTATGAGACGAGGATTACTGTGTGAGTGATTTATCAAGGGCGTGCTATCAGGGACACCTGTTAGAGAGGGAGGACATGGGATGGTTAGTCTTATGTGTCACCTTGGCTAGACTGATATTCTGCCTCAGACTCTAAGGCTAGGTTGCAAAATGTCTCCATGGTATGTCCATATTATCAATACACATTTTTGTGGGGTTTTTTTTTTCCAACTACCAATGTGTCATTTTGACTTACTTTTCTTTTCTTTTTTTTTTTTAAATCAATTTACCATCTGGAGTTGACCTGGAATCTTGGTCAAAGATTGCAAGGATTCTAACTTCAGGAAATGGGGTGGGCAGAAATTAAGGACCAAACTAGCGTTTGACTAATTTGGTCAAACACTAGTCTAGGTGTTGCTGTAAAGGTATTTTTCAGTTGTGATTAACATTTACAATCAGTTGACTTTAAGGAAAGCAGGTTACTCTACATAGTGTGGGCGGGCTTCATCCAGTCAGTTGAAGGTCTTAGGAGTGAAGAGTGAGACTTCCCGAAGAAAAATGAATTCTGCCTCCAGACTGCAGCATGGAAATTCCAACTTTCAGACACAAGACTGCAACATCAACTCTTACGTCAAACTCCATCTGCCCAGCTTGCCCCATGAATTTTGAACTTGCTGGCCCCAGTCATCACATGAGCCAATTCCTTAAAATATATGTGTGTGTGTGTGTGTGTGTGTGTGTCTCTCTCTGTCTATATATATCCTATTGGTTTGTTTCTCTGGAGAACAGTGGCTAACAGAGAAGGGAAGAAGCAGAGCAAGGATGTGATTTTGGCAAAGTCTGGTCTAAGTCCAATGATGCCATGGGGGGTCTCTGGAGTGTAAATTATACCACAGTTTGCCCTGCCTTGAGGCAAACGAGTTGGGCTTTCCACATCTTCATCAGTCAGTCCCCAGGGAACCCTCCAGAGAAGGTTGTGGGTATGAGTTATGCAGATACTTCAACTATTGGGAATTTCTTTTTTTCTCTCTATTTGTTAAGGTCATGGTATTTTAATTCCAGAGAGTAACAGAAACTCCTGTACCAGAGGAGTAATGTATGATTCCACCATCATCTTTTGACAAATTAGAAGGGATATCTTTAATTAGAAAACTATCTGTGCATCTTGAGGGGTGTGGGGATTGGCTTAAGGACTTAAGAGGACTGGTTTCAGGTTCCAGATTGGCTAACTCACTGTTCGATCTTAAAAAAAAGTGCTTGCCTTCTTCGAACTTTACTCCTGAGTATACCAGACAGCTAGCCAGGACAGGAAAAGGTTCTGCTCAACCCAGTTCCCCCACTTAGAACCCCACATCTCTCCCCTTTGCTACTACCAAGTCAATGGCACTTCCAGAAGCTTCCCTGATTTCTTCAGGAAGTTATGCGCTTCCTTCTGTGTTCTCTCTTAGAGTCCTGTGTGCCCCATTATTACATTAAGAACCCATAAGTTCTTCCCTTCATAGGTGATCAGCCATCCCAGTTTTCCTGGGAATGAGGGATTTCCGAGGACACAGGACTTTCAGTGCTAAAACTGAGGCTAGTTGTCACCCGATTTTTCTTCGTCCTCCGCCAACAATGAGTGCCTGGAGATATGGGGTCCCGTCCTACTCAATCTGGTGTTTGTTCCTGCACAGTTCTTGCACAGAGCAGGTGCTTCGTTGGTTTTGGAGCTGTGAGGGTCAGGAAATAACACCTTTTCCTCCTCCACTCAGGATCAGAACCCATTAAGAGAGACACACACAAAAGTCAGACACATAGAGATAAAAATGCCAGCTTTATTAGTGATGAAAATCAATATGAGAGAAAAGGGTTTAGGTCTGCCAGCCAACGGGCATCTGAATACTTCACTCTCTTAATTGGAGACTTCCCCAGGCAGAATTCCTGGTGGTCCTGGACCGTCACAGGCGTCTGAGAGTCAGGGCACATGGAGTGGAGCAGAAGGGGTGCTCCCCACAGGCAGGCACATCCCAAAGGAAGAACAAGAAGCGTGAGTATGCCAAGCTTGGCACCCAAACACTCTGATTAGGTAAGTCACTCCTCCTCTTTTGGGGATGGGGAAAGAAATGGGAAGGGGGAAGTAGAGAGAAGCCAGAAGTGTTACTCCAACCTCCCTCCATGTGAAAACGAAAAGCCGGTGGGGGCGAGATTTCCAAACGGATTGGTCTAATGATTGAATCAACAAGTAAATATTGCTAACGCCACTCCTTCATCTACCCCTTGATCACGTGTTGGAGAGCCTGGAACTGCTGCAGGATGCAGACTGTCCATTACAGACAACCATTATCACCAGGCCTGCCACCAAGGCCCAAAGCACGGAGAGGACAAGGGACAAGGCACGCTGATCACTTGTTGAGAGACCCCTCAACTGGTGATTTGACCACACGAGAACCTTCCTAAGCAGTTCCTCGGTACCCAGCTGGCATGGATGTCATCAGCTATATGTCCCCAGGGCTTGTCAGGGTCACTCTGAGGAAGTGGTCGTCATCTTTTTCAGGACTTTGCAGCTACTGAAATAAATTGCCGTCTCAAAAACAGAATACAAAAAAAAGGAATTCTTGCTGGATAAAATACTGTGCTTGCTCAGGATGGAGGAGTCTGCTGTTGTTGGGTGGTAATGAAGATGTACGATGCATCAGCTCGAGTGGGCTTCCTTCAGTGTTTCTGCACATGCAGACAGCAGTGATTTGAGGATATGTTAGGCCAGAGAAGCTTTGGCTTAACTCCAGGGCTGCTGACATCCTGCTCATCCCCGGTGTTCTGGTGCTGCAACACAACTTGAACCTTGTTTCCCAAGGGTAATGGGTAGGGCCTAACACCCTAAACGGTACTCTTTTCTTACCCAGCCAAGTATAAAGCAGTCAGGCTTTTAATTCCACCCAGTAAATGCCTCTTATGGATTAACTGGATTCAGCAAGTGCAGCAGGAAGGCTGGAAATGAGGCTCACACTGGCTTTGACCGGCAAGCAGGATGTGCGTCCTGGGAGGCAGTACGGTCCCTAGAAAGGGGCAGAGGCCTAGGATTAAGGTTTCTACCTCACGTTAACTCCCTATAAACCACTGAACTTAGGTTTTCTAAGCCTCAGGCTCCTCAGGTGGAGAGGGGCTGGATTACATACGTTCAGTCCAAACAGAGCACCCAGAACTACCAGCCACTAAGATGTCCAGCCTGCTGAAAATCTTCGCTGAGGCTCTTTTGACAATGATTTTTCTGAAAGCTCCATATCTTCTGCATTTTCGTATGGCAGGTGCTTTCTCCTGAGCGTGGCGTGTGTAGAATATTAAAAAAAGTGGCACAGTGACTCACCATTCAATGTTTGCTTTGTGATTATCTAAGACACTCATCTTCTGAATCCTCAGATATTAACATTCCAAACCTCTCCCAAGTCATATTTCATAACCTCCCAAGACACATCCATCCATGAATAAGATTTCATTATGAAGAATTTCATCTCCCATAATGCACTTTTTTCTAATTTAGGCTCCATGGGCAATGTGCTGAGATGCTGTGATGTGTTGCTTCCGGTTTGCCGGCCTTGGTTGGCTCTGCCTGTGTACTGATTTCATGGTATGCTGAACTTCTGCATCTTCACCAGCTTCTTCCCAAAGGAGGACAATCTACAGCCCTAACACCTTCAAAACAAACAAACAGGGGCCAGCCCCATGGCCGAGTGGTTAAGTTCACGTGCTCTGCTTCAGTGGCCTGGGGTTTCGCCAGTTAGGATACTGGGCGCGGACATGGCACTGCTCATCAAGTCACGCTGAGGTGGCGTCCCACATGCCACAACTAGAAGGACCTACAACTAAAAATACACAACTGTGTACCGGGGGGCTTTGGGGAGAAAAAGGAAAAATAAAATCTTAAAAAAACAAATAAAAAGTGCCCCCCAAATGTAGAGGCAAATCTTTCCCTTAAAATGAAAAGCTCACATTTGTTCAATATACTATTGTCCCATCCTTGGCCTATTGAAGACGGACTGAAGAAAATGTGAGACAAACAACTGTTCTGGTAAGAAATGGAGCAGACTGATTAGTTCTTAATCAGAATCCACAGAGGAAACATCCTTGTACAGTGAATATCTAAGCATGGTCTTCATAGGCATTGGATTCTGCTCGAAATATATCTATTCATGATGGAGGTCGTTCCTATTGACAATGGAATATAGATGGAAATATGTATCATTGGTGTTATAAGACATGTGCATATGTATCCTCCAGGGCTTAGAAAGATTGTGAAGAGGGGAAAATTAATATTTATTGAGCATATTAGTTTCCTGTGGCTGCTGTAATGAATTTTTACAATTGTGGTGGCTTAAAACAAGAAAAATATACTCTTGCACAGTTCTGGAGGCCAAGAATCCGAGGTCGGTATCACTGGGTTGAAATCACGGTGTTGGCAGGGCTGCCCAACCTCCAAAGGCTCTGGGGAGGAATCCATGCCTCTTCGCTTCCGACTTCTGGTGGCTGTCAGCATTCCTGGGCTTGTGGACACATCTCCAAATCTCTCTCTGCTCTGTCTTCACTTAGCTTCTCCTCTGTGTGTGAAGTCACTCTCTGCCTCCCTCTTACAAGTATACACACGATTGCATTTAAGACCCACTTAGATAATCCAGAAAATTCTCTCCACCTCAAGATCCTTGACAAGATCACATCGGCAACCCTCCCCCCCTCTTTTTTTGCCATAAGGTAAGATTCCCAGATTCCCGGGATTGGAATGTGGATATCTTTTGGGACATCATTTTTAGCTTATGACACTGGGTGTTTCCTCTGTTCCATTTCCTACCTGTATCTGTACACCTGCGCCTCCTGCCACAGGCCCTCTATGAGGAAGGTGAAGTGGGAAGAAACCCTGGCTGGGAATCAGGAAACCTGAGTCCTTTAACTCACCAGCATTGGTGCCATCACCCTCCTTTTCTGTGTCCAGGGTAGACATTGCTAATTGATCACAGCACTAGATTTTTTGCTGAACCCCTGGACTTGACCTGAGAATCCCCAATACAGTGTTGCAGTCAATGTGAATTGAAGCTTATTTGCCGTCCCTTGACCCCTCAGTTCCCTGAACCCTCAGTTTCCTCATGTGTGAAATGGGAATATCCCCTGCACATCTACCTCCTAAGGGCAGTAAGGATGAAATGACTTAATGGATGGGAGAGAATTTTATGAACACTTAAAGCAGACGACTAAAGAAGTTATGTCCCCAACAGAACTCATGAGGAGAAGGTCAAGGAGACCCTCGCCAAGAAAGACAGAGGGGTCTGAGGGCAAGGAGATTGTGAAGGTTGGGTCCAGGGTAGTGAGCACAGGTCTGAAACATAGAGGACCATGATCTCTTTATTTATCCAGTAAAATAACATAAGCAAACACAGCCCGTGCATTCAGTAAGGTAGCTTAAAAGTAACATCACCAAGCATGTGAGTCCTGCTCTAATGTCTGCTTGGCTCACAAGAGCCGTCCAGTATGTGTCGGGCTAAAGTGAGGACTACACACAGCCAGGCACCCAGGCACCACCTACTCTGTCTGTTCAGAGCACATGAACCCTTCAAGGCCTGTTGGCAACACACCCCTCTGGGATGTCTTCCCATATGACAGGGACAGGGCAACTCATCCTGCTTCCATAGATGTTTCCTGGGCTCTTGCTGAAAAGCCATTAAGTGAATACCCCAAATCTCCTCCAACACTGCGAAGTGTCCCCTCCTTTCCTTCTCACCATTGGAGTCAGAAGGCCACCCCTGAACACTTGGGTAACCCTTTTGGGTGACAGCTCTGGCTGACGTGCTTTCACTGGGATCTGGGTCTCGGCTTGGTTGTGTCACAGATGAGCTGTGTGATCCTGACAGGCTCTGGGGCCCAGCTTGCTCCTCTATAAAATGAGAACAGCGGAACAGCTGCCCTCCCTGCCTCTCAGAGCTGTTGGCAATGACTAAGCACACAGGCTTTGTTGCAGGTGGACAGTGTCAAGTCCGAGCTCATTCACATTTTAGCTGTGTGACCTCGGGAAAGTTGCTAAACCTCACTGAGCCAGTTTTTTCACCTGTAAAATGGGAATGCCTACATTCTAGGATTGTTTGCAGGGATAATACATGCATAATGCTCAGCACAGTACCTGACTTATGAGAAGTGCTCAGTACATGTTAGCAAGAGTTGTTATTTTAAAGGAACTGCTTTAGTGGAAAGAAATGGCATTGTCAAAGAGAAGATTCAGCGAGGCAGGACAAAGGGCCTGGGACCAGACAGGGAGGCCAGCAGCAGGCAGGCTCAGGAAAGGGGGGTCTTGTAGTCTGAAGTTCAAGATCAGGCGGGTTGCATTGAAATAATGGTAATGGTAATAACCAGCACCCGTGGTGGAACCGTCCTAGGCGTTTGCAACGCTCCTCCTATTCCCCTCACCCTCCACCCCACTCTCCAGCTGTTTCTGGACCTAGCGTGACAGGAATCAAGAATATGGACAATGTGGTTATTCAGTACAAGGCAAAGACCTAGCTGTGATAGTAAGCAAGGGTTTGTTCGTAGAAGCTAAACAGGACCCAGGTTATAAGCACGGAAGTCCAAGGTCAGCTCCCTCCCTGCACTGAGGCCACAGTCCCCTGGTGAGAGTCAGGCTGACGTGTCAGGCTGTATGTAATGCGGGGCAGACTGAGATAGATGCTCTAACAGGATGATGCTGTTTTGAGGCTGAAGAAACTGAGGCTCAGAGAACTTACATGACTTGCCTAGAGCTCACACAACCTGTAAGTGACAGAGCTATCTGTCATGTCCCAGGTCTTTCGGGGCCTCATCCTTGGCTCTCCGTTCCACACCGTGCTGCCCTGGGATTCCAGGAATGGAAGAGGTAGTCCCCTGCGCTTCCTCTCTTCCCCCGAGCATGGGCTGTCTCTAATGGATTTACCACTTGGGTACCACACTTCAGCCCATTTGGCATCTCTATGGGGAAACCGCGCCTCACCCTTCAAATCTTATCCTCCTGAGAGTCCTTATGCTCACCAGGAGGCTGGGTGAGGGGGCGAGCAGCTATGGGGCCAATAGGAAAATGGGGGGCGGTTATTACCAGAGGTGTATAAATCAGTACACATTTTCTGGAGAGTTGGTAGCAATATGCATCGAAAGTCTTGGTAATATGGATATGCTTTGATGCAGCAAGCAATTCCACTATTAGAAATTTATCCTGAGGAAAGAATCGAACAAGTATATAAAAATACAAACAAGTGCAAAAAAGGTGAAAACAAAACAAAGTCTGAACATTCTTAGTAAGGGATTAGGTAAAGATGCTACATCCGTACAATGCAATACTTGCATCATTCAAAAGATGACGTCAGGCTAAATTTATTGTTATGTAAATAAACATCATGGTAACCCAAAATGTAGCCCGTACGTATAGTATGATCTCTCTCATCTTTCTTTCTTTCTTTTTTTTTTTTTTTGAAGACTTTACTTTTCCTTTTTCTCCCCAAAGCCCCCCGGTACATAGTTGTATATTTTTAGTTGTGGGTCCTTCTAGTTGTGGCATGTGGGATGCTGCCTCAGCATGGCCTGATGAGCGGTGCCATGTCCACGCCCAGGATCCTAACCAGCAAAACCCTGGGCCACCGAAGCAGAGCGCTAGAACTTAATCACTCGGCCACTGGGCCCCTCATCTTTCTTGAGTGTGTGTGTGTGTGTGTGTATTTGTATTCAGTGTGAACTCTCCTAATTGACACCAACCACTTAGCTGACTCACCCTTTGAGTCAACCCTCCCCTGCCACCTGGAAAACCTGCGGGGCTGATGCTCACTGAAGGTTCTGGAAGGAAGCCTGGGGGCCTTTGCACCTACGCACT
This sequence comes from Equus quagga, assembly GCF_021613505.1. Lineage (NCBI taxonomy): Eukaryota > Metazoa > Chordata > Mammalia > Perissodactyla > Equidae > Equus > Equus quagga. Next base: position 11,469,549 of record NC_060280.1, read on the forward strand.
CCTGCTCCCACCAGACAGCTCACATGCTTAGCAGGTATTAGTTACCTAATTCTCTAACCTCTTTATTCCAATTTACGTGTTATTGTAAACTTCATTTAACTAAATGTTATATGAATTGAAAAAAATGAGCCAAAACAGAAAAAAGCTATTTAACGAACTTAAGTTAAACGCTTTGAAGAATTCACCTGCTATGGTATTAGGGACAGGTGAAGTAGCTATAACGGATTGGGGGGGGTTCATAAAAATTCAAGATTCTGCTCTCAGAATGCTTCACAAAAGTTTCTATGTTTTCTTTCGTCTTCAAAGAAGCCAAAAGAAGAATTCAGAGACAAAATACCGTGGTGTCTACATAAGAAAGACAAAGGTGAACTCCCTTCAGAGACTGGCAGTCACATAAAAGGCTACAGTAAAACATTGACACATTTTAAGTTAAAATAAAAGATTAAAAGTATATTTGTATTTATTATTATTATTCCCTATTTCAACTAATTTTTGTGATTGATCCACTAAATGCTGGCCCCAGTACTATCAGATAAAAAGGCTTCTGCTACATAAGTCTAGAAAAATTAAGGATACAGTGATATATCTGGAAGGATATAGTGAGATTATGGTTGATTTTTACTCTCTTCTTTGTACTTTTCTACACTTTTAAAAATAAGAGTGTCTATTACTTTTACAATCAGAAAATACCACAAAGCCATCACCATTTCAGGAAAGGAAAACAGAAAGAGAAACTTCAGGATTAAGGGAGCACCATGCCGAGGCTTGCAGGGTGCCGTGGAGACACCCTATCTGTGTTCCCCTGATGACTGGAACTGTCTGGATTATTTTGTGGTAAATCCTAATGGCGATAATGAGTTTGGCTCCTTGGTTTCACCCCGTCCTCAGAGTGGGTGACGTCAGCCCTCAGATATCTCAACACACTTAATTACCATGGGAAGAGCAGGTCTCAGGAACAGAGATGGGCGTTCCCAGGTGATGCAAGCAGAGGGGCCCATGCGTATGCCCGACCGAAATCAGGACACAAAATGGAGGGCACAGTTCTGAGCACCACAGGTCACTCTCGTTCACAGAGGTTACAGCAAGTTGCTGAAGGTCACTTGCTAGCAGAGGTCGCCTTGCAAGAAGATGGGCTCAACTCCCTTGTGAAAATAAAACCGCTGTCTTTATTTTTGTACAAGGGTAATTTTCTTTCCATAGAAACTTTTAAATAATTATTCATTCTTGGCTTATAGAAATAGTTGTTGAAAACCAACTTCTGACTATAATAACTGATTCTAAAATTGTAATAAAGTTGTTTAAAGTCTTGCATTAAAAAAAAAAAAAGGAAAACAAAAATCTGTTCTTATTCCAAAACCTTTCCACAATACACTCTGCTTCAGTGCTGGAAAGGCTGGGACAATTGGAAAAAAACACCACCTGACGGGGTTGACGTCCTGCCCTTGGAAATAGGATTATTAATTGTGCAAGGACACTTGGGGAGACGGATTTTAGCGGCAGCTCACAGAGAAAAGACTCGGTGCTCTTCTCGGAACAAACAGTGGAGGCAGGGTGTCATGCCTGAAAGCAAATGGCAGTCATCATTGCTCGCAGTCCAGCTGTGACTGGCACAGCGACACTGGGCTTAAGGAATAGTGTCATTGGTGAGGCTGGAGCATGGGAACACGTAGAGACAAGGCGGGACTCCACGCCCCCTTCCGGTGTGCTGTCAGGAGCAGCGACGGGCGTTGCTCAGTTGGGGTTAGAGCCCTGATGGCAATCCTGTCCAGCACTCTTTGGTGAATTAACTTCACTCTAACCCTGAGTGATGGGCTTTGGGGTCCGCCAAACCTGGATTCACATCCTGGTTCTAACACGTATGCGGTCCTTAATGAAGATTTTTAAGTCAATTCAAAATAGAGGGCATGCTGGAGGGCACGGGTGCTAAAATTCAGGGTCCATCGTACGTGATTGCTCTGCCCCTGCACGGTGGCACACAAGCCAGTGCTGGGTTGAACACACAGGGGCACGATCTCTGCCTCTCTCTCTTTCTCTCATATTCACACACACAAAATCAGGGTAACCCACAAGACTCAAAGAGAAGATGAGTCACTTTGCAAATTTTTCTAAATCAGCTCAGATCTTGCTCAGCCCCCACCTGCCTGGTTGGCAGGCAGGAGAAGCGATCTTGGTCGCTTTGAGGGTTGCTCCCATCACTTGTGATTATATAGGAATGTGGACCTTGCACAGCCCAGGGATTCTGTGGAGGGACCTAGATCCTCAGATAGCGTGCAGATGCCGATGGCCAAGCCAGCATGTGTGTGATCTATTTCAGGGTGGCGGCTCCACGGGTGGCTTTCATGCCTCCTCAGGCCACTGGGCCTTCACGCAGCTCCAGGGGCATTGTGCTTTGTGCTTAGTCCCCAGGCAGCCCCATATCCCTCTGCCCTCTTCAGAAACCCTGCTACCTCCAGGGCAGTGAGAAGAGGTGGGTGCCGGGGCTTCCCAGTCCTCCGTTGTCCCAGTCCTGCCATCCCAGCTCCTCCAGGCTGGGCTATGCCCCTCTCACGTTTGCACCCTTGAACCCTCCAACCCCTCTCTTATGCACCCATCTACCTTACTCTCCCATCCTGGAGCTGGAGCAGAAAAGCTATCGCTTCCCTACAACCATTCAGGTCAGGGGAGCCCAGACCTGATAACTGAACACAGAAGAAACTTCCTGGGAGGAGAAAGCGAAATTTTACCTTTCCTTTCTTTTTTTTTTTTTCACTTCCTTTCTTTCTCTCTCTGTTATTGAGTGCATGACTACAAAAAGGATGGCACCGGTTAATTGTCAATAACTCAACATCATTTTTACAAAGAAACTCTGTAGCAAATCCCCTAACAGAATAAAAACACCCTCTAAAGATTTGATTAATAATCACCTCCCAATACAATTGCATTACAGATAGTTTTTTGGCAAGCGATGAAACCAATAGCTTAAACATATGATGGCCACATTGCACTTAAAAAATTCTAGAGGCAGCATTGGCGTTGAGGTCAGGGGCCATACGTTTGAATCCAATTCCATCACTTACCAGTGTGTGATCTTGGGCAAGTTACTTAACCTTTCTGAGCCAGACTGTAAATATCAAAGAGGTAGTGACCCTTTGTTTACTTTTATATTCTCAAGCACAGTGCTTGGTATTCAGAAGACATTCAATAAATGAACAAACTAAAGGCATCTAGCACAAGCTAGATGTTTAATAAGTATGAGATTCCTTCGCCTCCTCTTTCCCTGTCCATTTTTTCACTTTTTACTTTGAAATAATTATAGACTCACAAAAAGTTGCAAAAATAGTATAGAGAAGTCTCACGTACCCTTACCCAGCTCCCTGCAATGGTGGCATTTTACACTCGCTACCAGTTGATCGGCACACACCAGTTTCTGCATGCACTCACTCCTTTGGTATGTCTCTACCTACGCATAATTCATATAACCACCGCCACAAGCAAGACACAGAACTGCCCGTCACCACAGAGCAGCTGTCCAACGCTGTCCCTTTAGAGTCACCCCTCTCCTCCCCCTCCCAAGCCATTGGCACCACTTATCTCTTCTTCACCTCTATATTTTTGTCAATTTGAGAATGTATCACAAATAAAATTATCACAAATAATGTATCACAAATTTTTTCACTTAGCATAACACCCTTAAGATACGTCCAAATTGTCACACGTACCGATAATTCATTCCTGTTTATTTCTGGGTAGTGTTCCATGGTATGGAAGTACCATGGTTTGTCTGACCTCCACCTACTGAAGGACACTTGGGTTGTTTCCAGTTTCAGGCTACTGCAAATAGAGCTGCTGTGGACATTTGTGTACAGGACATTTTGTGTGAACTGTGCTGTGAACGTTTCGTGTAAATGTAAGTTTTCATTTCTCTGACTTAAATGCCCGGATTGAGATTCATGGATCATACAGCAAGTATGTGTTTAACTTTTTGAGAAGTTGCCAGACAGATTTCCAGAGTGGCTGTACCATTTTATGTGCCCACCAAGACCATGTGCAAGGTCCAGTTTCTCCACATCCTTGCCAGCACTGGCTTTATCAGTATTTTTTATTTTAGCCGTTCTATTAGGTGCATAATGGTATCTCACTGTGGTTTTACTTTGCATTTCCCTAAAAACTAGTGATGTTGGAGATCTTTTCACATATTTATTTGCCTTCTGTATATCTTCTTTAGTGAAGTGTTCAAGTCTTTTCCTCATTTTCTTTTCTTTTCTTTTTTTTTTTCTAAAGATTGGCACCTGGGCTAACAACTGCTGCCAATCTTTTTTTTTTTTTCTGCTTTATCTCCCCAACCACCACCCCCGCCACCCCGTACACAGTTGTATATCTGAGTTGCAGGTCCTTCTAGTTGTGGGACGTGGGACTCCGCCTCAACGTGGCCTGACGAGCAGTGCCATGTCCACGCCCAGGATCCGAACCCTGGGCCACCGCAGTGGAGCGCGCGAACTTAACCACTCAGCCACGGAGCCGGCCCCCTCATTTTCTAATTGGATTGTTTGTTTTCTTACTGTTGAGTTTAGAGAGCTCTTTATTCTGACAACAAGTGTTTTGTCAGACATAATTTGCAAGTATTTTCTCCCAGATGGTACTTAGGATTTTCTCTCTTAACTGAGTCTTTCACAGAGCAAAAGTTTTTAATTTTAATGAAGTCCAAGCAGTTTCTTCTTTCCTTTTATGGATTGCACTTTTGATGTGATGTCTAAGAATCTTCTCCTAACTTTAGATAGTGATGATTTTCTCCTATTTCCCTTCTAAAAGTCTTAGGTTTTACATTTTACGTTTAGATCTATGATCCCTTTGGAGTTTATTCTCGTATAAGTTGTGAGATGTAGAACAAGCTTCATTTTTTTGCCCATTGATGTGCTATTCTTTCTGCCAAGTGAGACAACAGCACCGGGTTCTTCAGGAGTCACAGAAGTAAGGTGACACCCAGGGAGGCAGGACGTCTGAACAGTCCCTTGCAGGAAATCAACCCCACCCCTCGCCACTGTGTATCTAGAGTGAGCTCGATGCTGTGGAAACCAAACACTCCACCAGTGAGTCTTCCTTCTATAATCATATTGTGCAACCAGATTCCATTCGTACCGGTCCCTGAGGAGACTCCTGCCGCCCCTGCATTGCTGCCTGGAGCGAATTTCTGTTTGAAGCAGGAAGTAAACATTGGAAGCTCCTGTTGCACATGGTAACATATCCTTCTTGAGGGTAGGAAAGCATGTGTCCTATGGAAATACGGTCCCAGAGGTGGAAAAGGTCCATAGCAGGAATCCCTTCTGTAGCCTTTTGTAAAGAAGGACAATCTTTCATTCAACAAATACACATTGAGCAGCTCCCATGTGTTAGGAGCTAGTCGAGATACACACACACACACACACACACACACACAACACCTAATGCCAAAAGCTAGTGATAGGATTCAGAGGGAATCTATGGCATGGAAAACTAACCCAGACTTGGGGAACCCATCAGTGCTTCCTGGAAGAAGCGACACTGCACCAGAGACCTAACAGATGAACAGCAGAGAGCCAGGTGGAGTGGAATGGGTGGGGTGGGGGTGGTAGTAAGAAAGAAGAGTCTTCCAGGTGAGGGGCAACAGCACATGCAAAGGCCCAGAGATGGGAGTGAGGGTGGTGGGGCACAGATCTAAAGCATCCAGTATTGCTAGTGTGTAAGGTGCAAGGAGAAAGGGCAAGGCTGAGGCTGCCCAGGTCAGACCATGAAGGGCCTTGAATGTCACGGTAAGGAATTCAGCCGTTTCATGAGGACACCAGGAAGCCACTGGAGGGGTCTGAGCAGGACTGAAGAGATCCACATTGGTATTTTAGAAATCTCACTCCGGCAACATGGAGGCAAATGGGTGGGAATCTAGGCAGCTGGCTGGGGCATTGGTTAGGAGACCATCGCGAGCTGATGGGACCAGGATGGTTGATGTATTTACATCAGAGCAGGACCTGAGGATTAGGGAGCGCAGATGAGGTTTTAAAGATGGCTTTGAGAAATGGGGGGACAGAGCTGTGCAGAAAGACAGAAGTGAGGGGCTGAGTTGATAGATCAGCTGAGGTTGGAAACTTCATGTAGATACTCCTAACGAGGAAGAGCCAGCTTATTATTCCCTCTGCTGGTGACCTTTCCTTGTTTGACAGCCTGCGTGGGCAGAACTCCGGCCTCCTGTAACTGCCCTGCCTTGGTCCACCTTCAGCCTTGAGGAACCGCACAGAATGAGTCTACTTCTGCTAGTTGACGGCAGCCCTTTGACCATTTTCAAGATGTGGGTCACATTCTCTCAAGCTTTCTTTTCAACTTACTCACCTGTAGTTCCTACAGCCACTTCCCATTTGGCATTTCCTTCCTCTTCCCATTTGGCATTTCCTTCCTCTTCCTGGTAGTCCTTCCACCTCCTACATTTAATTTAATCATGTGGTGCCCGACCTCTGGAGAGTCTGATCAGCCAGAAAACGGTAAGCATCCCCTTCTGGAGGCTGACATCCTACCCCCAGCATCCCCACACACGTCTGCCCTTGTCAGGAAGCTGCCTCCCTTCCCCCAACGTTTGAGGCTCAGCCCCCAGTGAGATCTGTGGTCACCCTGGGCACTGGGGACAGGCCTGGGCCCCGGAGTCTCCGCTGGGGAAACAGGTTTGACGAGGCCCTCACTGACTCACTTCCAACAGCAGGCAACCTGGGTCTGAAAACACGTGACCCAGTTTCACTAGGAAATGGATTTCCTGCCTTTTCTCCTCCGGTGAGAACCAAGGCACCAGCACCTGCTCACTGACCACTGTGGGGCATGTGGCTTACAAAGAGGAAAACAGAGGTGGACACTGGCTCCGTCTTCAGGAACTGTGCTGCCTTGTTGGGAAACAGGATATAGACTTGTGGTCAGAGAAGTTGCTTTGCAAAGGAGATAGGGCCACAGCTGGGCCCTGAAAGCCAGAGGGAATATCAGCTGGTGAGAAGAATCAGGCCGTGCACTGGGATGGAAAAGGAAGCGTGCAGAGGCCAGAGTATCGAAGGTGGACCCAGGGAAGGAAAAGAAGACACTGTGGTCAGACCAGAGGCTCAGTATATACGAACGCTGAGAGAAAATGCTGCAAAGGGAGGTTGGAACCATATTGGGTGCCAGCGATAGAGGCTGGCCTCTCCTCTAGGCAGGCAGCTGCCAAGGGCTCCTGAACCAGAGAAGGAGATGATTAAAGCAGTGGGCGGTTTGGTTTCTGAGTCTGGTGAAGCTAGGTGATGAATCCTGCACTCTGCTGTGACCTGGAAGAATAGAGCTCCGTGATGTGGGGGGAGGATAAACTCTCCCAGGAAGTTGTCCAGAGAAGTACCGCTGGCCTAGTTCTGGCTCATCTTCAGGAGACCTTTCCAATAGCCCTTCCTAGGGGCATAAGGTCAGGGAGAGCAGTGAACTATTCAAAGGAGTGACCTGCGAAGTGCTTTGAGTAGCAACAACAAAAGCTGTCATCTGGAGCAGAACTGACTATATAATGTGTGGGCCCTTTGTTCATAGAGTATTAAAAATTTCAAGATGGCAGCATTAAACCAAGCACCAAGGATAGGGCCCTTCTCTGCACAGAGTTCCATGCAGCTTCAGCAATTGCATGCCCATGTCACTGGCTCTGTCCAGGGATAAAGATGAGGGTAGCTTCTTATGCAAATGCACACAGTGGATTTTCAGGGGCTCCCACACTCAGAACGCTCACAGCCAGGCATTTGCCTCTCTGCCCTGGGCAGGTGATAGCCCAGAATTCCAGCTCAGGCAGCTTATGGCTCTTGACCTCATGAAGAGAACAATAGACTAGGGACAGGAAATCTGAGTTCCAATCCTGGTTTTGTTTCAAGATTGACATGAGTCACTTAACTTCTGGGCCTCAGTTTTATAACTCATATTAAGTGTTCAGTAAGTATTGTTTTTCTTCTTTTCCATAAAGAAGCTCCAATTCTAGGATCTCTACTATATGACTTTTTGCAGGAGTATTTGAAGGAAATACAAGTTCCAAAGATGCGTCTTTGGTTGCAGAAAGAACTCAGTGAAATTTGCATTTGTATCTCTGAGCAGACTCCAAATACTCTTTTGCATCCCAATAACTTCCTACTTTGCTAGAAAAGTCATCTTTGGCCATTCTCTGACAAGCATGAATTTGAAGAGACATCAGGTCCACTCTTAGCTATGCTACCAACTCTCTGTAGGACTATGGGCAACCGGCTTCCTCTCGCTATGCCTCAGTTTCCTCTTCTGTAAAATGTGAGAATTGGACAAGGTGATCTTCAAGGTCCTTTTCTGCTCTCAGTTCATTTCCTTGAATCTGTGAAGTATTTGCTCCATTATTCGTCATCACATGATGTTGAGATGAACTTATGTAGCTCTGTCAATAGAAAATAAGCTCACTGAGGTCAAGAAGGCTTGTGAGTTACTTCTGAATCTCCAGTTCCTGGCACAATACCTTGCACCCTATTAGGTGTTGAATGGACAGAGCCATCAATGGATGGACAAAGTCTCCAGGGGAGATACTTAAAACAAGTGAGACAAGGAAGTGAAAACAGAGATACAATCAGAAGTGAGGCCCAAGGGGAAGAAAGAGAATCAGGGCAACACCCCTCCTATCAAGAGAGATCGAGTACCAGGTGACCAACATCTCAAATAATACAAAGGAACCAAGAAAATTTAAGGCTGAAAAAAAGACACCCGATTTCATAATTAGGAGGTCTTTGGTGACTTCTGAGAGAAAACAGGCTCCCAAAAGTTCAGGAATGGCTGGATCATGAAGAAGTGTGGACAGCAGGCTTCAATGAGTCAAGAAATTAGGTGAGGGAAAAGAAAAAGATAAGAAGGTTGCTAGGCACGCAGCAAAATGGAAAAAAGAATCATTGGTTTTTTACGGGTTTATTTGCTTTAAGAGAAGGAGACCCAAAATATTTGCTGACCCAGAGAAAAGAGTGAAGGAAGAGACTGAAGATGTTGGAAAGTGAGAGAAGAGGCAATAGATGGATTTATGTCCTGGAGGAGTCAGGAGAGAGAGGGCACCAAGAGTTCACCTCTTTTTACCCCATTCTCTGCCACCTGCAAATCTGACAAGTGTATCACCAGGTGCTGTAGAGGGAATCTAAACATCAGGAGGGGCAAGGTAACTTTTAAGGTCACCTCCCACCAATTCTGTGACTATTCTGTCCATCCATCCTTATTGTGCCACGTGGCCCACAAGCAGATGATGGCAGACAATGTGAAGAATGTCTTTGAAATGCAGTCTGGTGCCTGCAGTATTCCCCGACCTACCAACACCAGTAACTGATCAAAGAGGAAAGGAGTCCTTTGAAACAAACTCCACCTGTTTTGGAAAGTGGCCCAAGGACGGAGAGTGGCATAGTAGGAAAAGCACCAGATTAGGAGTCCAGAATCTGGATCTCGTCTCTCCTTGTAATTCTCTATGTATCGTTGGGCACATCCTTTCTGCTCTGTGAGTTGCAGTTTTCATTGGAAAAGCAAGAGTTTGAGAGAGATGACTGGTTTACTCATATGTGTTCTGACTCGTGGGTGGTTACAAAGTCATCCTGAAAGAGGTGGCACTTGTCTCCATGGTTCTCAGGCAGCTCTGCATTTAACACGGCCACTGCGGTACAAGGAGCGAAAACGAGGGTAGAGCAAATAAGTCTTCCTTGACAACTCACACTTATTTCACGGCAGAGCTCACAGTATTGGCATTGGCTTCAACAGGAAAACCCACATAGTTGTCAGTGACGTTCTGGACCCTCCTTTTTGGGCTGTGGCACCAGCATGACTGAATCACGTTTGGCAAAGCAAGGGTCACGTCTGGCTGTGTGCTGATGATACTGATGAAACTCAGTATTGCCTTGGAGGCTGAGTCCTTGACTGAGTTCCAAGTTATGAGTTCGGAACTTGGTTTGCCCTTTGTTGACCAATCTCCACCAGGATTAAAGGGAGGTGGAGGTATCTTTGTCATCAAATACATCATGACAAATTAGCTATTCATCAATTCATTCAAAACTATGTATTGAGCAACTGCTTTATTCATTAAATGTATGTATATTGGATGGATGGATGGATGAATGGGTAGATGGATGGATGGATAGATGGATGGATGGGTGGGTGGATGGATGGATGGAAGTTTGGATAGATGGATGGATGATTGATGGATGGATGATGGATGAGGAGGTCCAGGATCTGGTTCACGATATCACTCACCAGCTGGGCATATGAGCCAGGATTTTTTCAGTTACAAGTGACAGAAGCCTTCATCTAAGTGGCTTAAGAGGGAATAAAAAAAGAAGTGCATTGACTTGTATATCTGAAAAAATTATCAAAAGTTTACAAAAGTCCCCCTTTTATCTTGCAGCTCTGATTTCTTCTGTGTTAGCTTCATCTTCCCCTGCAGTCTTTCCCCCTCCCTGTAGCCAGGTTCACAATCAGCCACTCCAGGCTTACATTCTTCTAACTTTGCAACCCCAAAGGAAAGAGCGCCTTTCCCAAGAAGTTTTAGAAAAACTTCTCACGAGGGTTCCCACTGGCCCAGCTTGGGTTGTGTGCTCATCCCAGGACAAATCCTGGGGCCAGGAGGTGAGCACTCTGATTGGCTGGGTCTGAGTCCTGGGCCCACCCACAGAGTCTAGAGGTAAAGTCGGCCCCAGTGAAACCCACGAACTGAGAGTGAGGACAGGGTGGCATTCCCAGAAAAGGAGGGAATGGATGCTGAGCAGGCAAAAACTTTAGATGTCTTCTCACTAGGTAACCATGGGAAGTCCCTCTGCCACTTGGAACCACTCAGTTTCCTCCCCTGATCGTCCTCACCTCACAGCTTCTCATGCCATGAAAGCCTTGACAAGGTGGTGGGGAACACTTTTCCCTGGGCGTTTATTAGCAGCCGCCACAGCTCCTCCTCTCTCTTGAAGCCTTCTCCCACATCTCGGCCTCCAGATTCCTCCCTTTTCTAATCTGGACCATTGACTTTTCACACCATCCAATGCGACAGCTGATCATCAAGTGTATCTGGAGCAGAGAAAGTGCCTGGACCTCTGTCAGGCCCGACAAGAAACACTGCAATGAATAAGACCCTCTCTCTCCAAACAGGAAACTCCCAATCTAGTCAGTGACAGATCTGCTTGCGTTGTTCTCTAATCGCTCTGTGTGTAAATCTAATCTCCACAACAAAACTCCCGGTTCCTTGTGGGCAAGGCCGTGCCTCGTCCTCCTCTCCTGTCACTCGCATCCTGGCTCCTCGTGGGCAAGGCCGAGCCTCGTCCCCCTCTCCTGTCACTCGCATCCCTTCAGGCTGTATCGCCCTGAGTACCAGTCATGGGCCCGGGGAGCCCCCAGCAGTGAATGGTTGGGAGCTTTACCCCGTAGGTCCCAACCTTCTTCCTGAAGGACCCCATGCTCCCAGTACCCAGGACAGTCCTCCCTTTCGCTACTTCAGACCACATGCCTTGCTTCCCCCACCATCTCATCCTGGGGTCCTCAGTCACCACATCATTGGGACCCTCACCCCCAGCTTAACATGACTATGTCTTTAGCTTCTGAAGTCGTTGGAGCTGTGTGGCCCTGGTTGTCCTTTGAATTTAGTCGTCTCCAAGCTGAGGAAGGAAAGGATCCTTCTCTGGCCTGCATCAGACCATCTTGCAAAGCCAGAATTAGAGTGGCAGCTGGTGATCCGCTCCTTTAGTCAACAAATATGTTCTGAGCATCCACCACTCTGGCCAGAACACGTGCTGGGGAACGCGGTGAACAGGCAGGCAGAGTCTGTCCTCCACGAGCTCACAGACCAGCAGGAAAGACTGCTGGCCCCTTGCCCAGCCCTGGGAGAGTGAAGCTTCTCATGCTACATAATGATCACTTCTATCCATCCATTGGAATGGAGAGGAAAGGAACTTGGGACAAGTATCCCATGTGGCTTGGTTATCGTGCAGGACAGGGAGGAGGGAAGGAGAAAAGCGGCCCTCATGATGAGCTACTCAAAATGGTCCTTCTAGGTCATTTGTTAATCAAGTCCCTGGACTTAGCATATTGACCCAGATTCATTCTCTCTCCACCCACTGCCAGGGAGGTATTGGGGCAGCCACTGGCTACATGGGGGGGCCTCTTAGCCTTGGCTTCAGCCATTTGTTTAAGGCAGCCATCAGGGCCCTCCTGGGAGGTTCCTGTGCCCTCCCGCTTACACTGATGTTCCCAAGTCCGTAGTGAGTGCTCTCGGAAACCCTTGATCCACTGACACCTTTCACATCACTTCGCACAGGCCTGTGAGCTGGAGATCAGCTCCAAAGACAACTGGTGGATAATTCTAGAGTGAAATGAAGCAAGCCAAATTGAACTGAGCCCCACTGAAGGAGAGTGCCTCTCGTAGGCTCCTTTTGACAAGGAGGAACATTTCCTGACCCGTCTGCTCTTCACTGAATAGCCCCTGAACTCCTTCTGAAGGCGAACATTTCCCTGGCGTATTTCTTTCTTTTCTCCTTTGAACTCAGAGGTGAAATTACTCCTAGGATCTCATTCCCCTTCTCTCTGCCCCGACCTCTTCTTGCTGACATTAAAATCAGTCTCTGCCTTTCATATCCACACAGGAGGGGGTGGGGCTCCTCTAATGAATGTTTGAGAAGCCCTTTGAGATCTTGGATGAAAGGCATCTTATAAAATACAATTTAAAATAATAGGCGTAATTACTGGCTGGGCTAGTCCCCGTAGGATAATTAGGGAGTTTTCCTCTGGCAGATTCTGAATTCACGCAGAAACACATGGGTTCAAAAGGCAAAACGGATTTGAGATTCAGGGCCCACTGTTATGCTCCCTCCATTGCAGGATCAGGTCCCGGAGTCCTTCTGAAATCTGAGGAGCGTCGCAGCAGGCCAGAGCCGGAAAGAGTCTCCGAGACAATCGTCCAACCTCCTTGGTATGCAGATGAAGCCAGTGAGGCCCAGAGACATGATGTGCCTGGCTCACAGTTGCACAGCAAGTATGACAGAGACAGCTCTGGAGGGCCAGTCCTTGGACACCCCATTTTGGAGGCTCCTGCCACCACTCCTGATCAGTAATGCACGCTATCCAATCTCTGCATACTAGTGACCTTCTGCTGCACAGTGGAGCATTGGAATCAGAGTCAGACAGAGCTGAGTTCAAATCCTAGCTCTGACACGTATGGAAGACAGTAGCTGGCAAGTAAGCCTCAGTTTCCACGTGTGTAAAATGGGGATAATAACACCGGCCTTGTAGGGTTGCCTTGAGGAGACAAGGAGCAAGGTCACAGAAGCACCTGGTATGTGCTGGAAGAATGAGTCTTGGCAGTGCGAGGGTTTGGCCTTCAGCCCTTGCTTTATATACCCATGTGCAGTCCATGTTTCACGAGCATCTACTATGAAATGAACACTGTGCTATGCTCTCCAGCACTCTATCTCCTTTGATCATCACCACATCCCCAGAGGTTGGCCATGCAAAATTGAGGTTCAGGGAGGTTAGTTAACTTGTCCAAGGCCACACAGCTGAACAGGAGGCAGAACTTGAACCCATGCTCTCAGCCACTACACAACACTGCCTTCTCTTGTGAAAAGAGGTGTGAACATTGTGGTAACCACAATGGAGCCCCCAAAGGATTTTCTACTGTGATACCAGAGAGGAGGGATGGAGGGCGTCGGGGACAGCTGTAGCCTAAGATAATCCACTGAAGCATTTTCGCTTTTAAGGTTAGGAAAACTAAACTCTTCTCCTCGTATAAAATTATTTATTCCCAGAGGCTGCACTGATGCAAGAAGTCAAATGATCTCCCCCAAGAAGGACAGTCAGTAGCTGTAGCTGAATTTGGAATCAAGAAATCTGGATTCAGGTCCTGAATATGCTCCCTGGAAACTACGTGCCTTTGATCAAACCCCTGAATCTCTCCATCTTTAGACCCTCGTATTCCTGGTCGGAATAATGGGGATGACACTCCGCACGTTACCTCTCACGTGGGGCCTTCTGAGGCTAGAATGGGGATGAAAACAAAAGTATTCAGTCCATTGCAACCTTCTGTACGAATATAAGTCGCTACTGTTGCTATTCATAGTTTAGAAGATTTTCAGTGTGATAAAGCAGGCGGCTAGAGGTCCCAGGCCCGTGGACTTCAGGAAAACCGACTTGGCACACTTGGCAGGTAGGGGACAATACACATTAGGACTTGTCTTCGAAGGACAGTTCGGGGCATTCACAGCTCTGAGCTCAGATTATTTGGTTGGAAGAGGGCATTTTAGGGGACCAGCCGTTTGAGATTCAATTGTAAATCATAATGGGTTCCATTTATTTGAGATTTCAATTTTTTCCCAGCTGAGTCCCAAGATCGGAACCTGCTAGGTCACATTCTCTACTTGGTGTGTGTCAAAAGAACCGGGCCCCCGTGAAAGGTGACTGGGCGCGGCCAGCAAAGGAAGAAAGAAGCTGATCCGAGAGTTGTCAATTCCCCAATGACTTCCTGTCAACCAAGACTTTTCCAAATACCTCCCAGAAGCTAGAATAAGCAGCATTGTGTTCTTCTGAACTACCCCGCTCAGAGGGGATGGCTCTGAGTCATCCTCTCCAGGGGTTTCCAGGGCTGACCGAGAAAATGACAGCACCGCGGGACTCTCAGAGCCAAAGGGAACTCGGAAGTCACCCTCCGTCAACCTTTGGGCCCTCTCAGAGACAGCCATCCAACACCCCCAGTGACGGGGTGCTCACTCCCTCACTTTGTCAGACACTTGCTAAAAGTTGTTCCATATCTCCAGCCACCATCTGCCTCCATTTAATTCTCACTCACTGCTCCAGGGTCTGTCCCCTGGAGGCACAGGGACAGTTACGTCCCTCTCCAACACCACGTTGCTGTTGGTAACGTGTCAATCCTGAGACATCCCTTCCCAAGATTAAATTCCCCATGTTAGAGGGGTGGATGGGACAGACAACAGTGCATGGCTTTAGGCATCAGAAAGAAAGGCTTGAATTCAAATCGCAGCTCAACGACTCCTTGACTCCATGACTTTGGGAAATTTACTTAACCTCTCTGAAGCTTAGGGTGCTTATCTTTAAAACAGATAGGAATCATCAGCCCCTTTCTGGATTGTTGCTAGGATTTGAACTAACAAGGGAGGCATTCAATAAACAGTAGTCTGTACATGGAAACATTCATTCATTTTAAAACATTTCTTGAGGGCCTGCTTTGTGCCAGGCACTTAGCTGGGTGCTGCACACAGAGGAGCAGAAAGAGAATGGGCTTTGTGTCAAAGCCCTGGGGTCTAATCTGAACTCTACCATTTACCAGCCCTGTGACTGTGGACAATGGAGTGACCGAAGTCTCATCATCTTACCTCTGCACCGGCATCCCTGAGCCGCACTCATCTCATCTCTGCACAGGGATGTCGTGGGGATTAAACGAGATGATGCCCATCAAGCACTGAGCCCAGCGTCTGGCTCAGCACGAGCGCTCAATAAGGGGCCGCCATATTGAAAGGGTCAGGGATGTTGAGTACATGATGGAGTTCACACAAGACCAGGCTCAAGCAGGACAATGGACATTTGATTACATGGAATTTAAAGTAGTCTTATTTAATTTTATGGTTCCTAAAACTGGACTCTGGACTGCTTCCTTTGTCCACTCACTTTCCCAGGGAAATAGACCCTTGAATATAGAGGGACAAAGTCCTTTGTCTTTGTTGTGCTGTGGACACCCATGGGAAGCTTCTACACACGGATGAAAACTGCACCAGTAACCAGACAGGTGCACTCCCGGCCAGAGAAGAGTCTAGTTGTGTCTCTGACTCCTAGGAAGTTTCTTTAAATACATTAAGGCATGAGTGGCTGGTAGCTGAGGGTTTCCAGAGAGAAGGCTCTCGGCTGCAGAGAGAAGTATGGTGACAAGTTCTGGCCCTTCCTGAGAGTAGATGGGGTCAGGGCTGGGGTTCAGGGCCAGCTACAGCTTCTGTTCAGAGCAGGGAAACTAAGGCAGAAGGTCTGTCATGTAGATGGGGACTGCGTAAGGAAGGGAGCGGGTGGGAGAAGAAAACTCAGGCTAGGAAGCACTGGGACCTGAGCCCTCCCCCTAGGGGTCACGCCTAGCTTGGGAACTGCCCAGGGCTGAGTCTGCCAGTTCAGGGTCTCTGCGGGGCTGGGAAGGGCCGTGGCTGACAGAGATGTCACTACTAATCCTAGTCTTTCTCTCCGTTTGAGCCACTGGACCCGGGGAGAAACAGGTGGAGGGGAAAGGAACCGTTTCCTTTTGTCCCTACGCTAGAGTATCCAGGTGAAGTGCTATCCTGGTCACGTACAGCATGCGGCTGTCATTAATAACACCGTCTTGCATATTTGGAAGTTGCTATGAGAGTAGATATTTAAAGTCCTCACCACAAGAAAAAAAATGTGTACCTATGTGCAGTGACGGATGTTAACTAGACTTATTGTGGTGATCATTTCTCAATATACACAAATATTGAATCATCATGTTGTACACCTGAAACTAACATAATGTTACATGTCAATTATACTTCAATAAAAAAAGTTAAAAAAAAAAAACCTCAAACAAAAAAATCCCAAAGCACCTCTCCCACTTCCGTTTCGGGTAACGACGTGGTAAAGGAAAGCCACGCTTCTCAACCTACTGAAGTCACATGGGGTCTTGTAAACATGCTGATTCGGATTCTGTGGCTCTCGGTGGAGCCTGAAATTCTGCATCTCTGACGAGTTCCCAGGTGATGCTGTGGCTGCCCTGAGGCTCTCTGCCTGGGAAACGTATCAAAATGTTAGAAAAAATCTTTAAAAACATGCTTTTCAATCAATGGCAGAGGCTTCAAGGAAGGGGAACCTAAGGCCAGGAGTGAAGCCAGGCCCCAGTCCAAGTGGATACGTGAGAAGAAATGGTCACATATTCTGGGGGATTCGACACAGTCCTGTGGCCCAGAGCTCTTGTGCATAGAATTGTGCTAGCAATGGGAGGGTGACACAGCACTAATCCTTGTACTCAGGCAGGGCGGGGAGGCAAACTGGAGGCCGGTCCCCATAAAGCCAGGACTCAGGAAGGGCTACACCCTGAGGAAAAGGGTGATCAATAAAAAAAAAACAAACAAGGAAAAGTGTCTGTGTCAGCCTTGATTTGGGGTAATTGGGGAGAAAAAAGTCCCCTGAGATTTGCGAGCTACTGGCTGACCCTTGCATGATGTGGGAGTCTGAAATGACACTGGTAGCACGCTCTTAAACCCCCAAGATGGTCGTGTGAATTTAGAGTGGACCCGGTCTGGCATGAGTATGTCCTGATGCCTGGCCGAAGCAATCACAGATGCTCCTGGCAGGATCGTGCCTCACCCCAGGCCGTGAAGAATTATCGCAGGATTCCACAGTGTGGAGGCCCACAGTCAAAACCTCGGCGCGTAAGGGGAACACATCACCACGAGCGAGAGCGGCCGAAACAGCGCACCCATACGATCAGGCCCACAAAGACTTCAGACATTGGGATTTAGACTGTAAAACAATTGTTAAATACGTTCAAAGAAATAAAAGAGGGAATAAAAAGGAGTCAAGAGCAAGAGACTGTAAAAATGAATTGTTTAATATGTTCAAGGAAATAAAAGAGGGAATAAAAAAGAGTCAAGAGCAAGAGACTGTAAAAATGACCAGGCAGATTTGAAAAAGTATCAAAGTGCCTACTAATGATGAATACGTGTCCATAGCTTCCTATATTAAAGCCAACACACTTTCTGTTGGAAAGAAATTTGGAACTTGTCCACCCCATCCCTGGCCTTTAAATGCGACCTGCCCGTACCTGCCATGTGCCAACAGCAGGGAACATTATCAGAAACATGTTTCCAGAATCATCCCTCTGCCTGGCCCAGCCCTTCTCCTGCTACTTTTCCTAGCTCTGGGGCTCCCTGGCTTCTGTCCCCAATTCCCAGTTCCTACTTCTGACCCTCCTCCTTTTTTAAGTGACACAACTAGACATCCCTCAGGTCCCCTCTCAACTCCACACGAGTCCGTCTTTCATGGTGGGAAGAAAGTGGGGGGGGGGTCTCAAACATGGTCCAAGTGGGAGGGGGTCTCAAACATGACCGTGTGGCAGCCGCTATAATCATGTCCCATTCTAACCCCATCACCTGCACCCTTCATGTCCACAGAGCTCTGTCATCCTCACAGGGGAGACAGGCTCAGGGTCATCATCATTCAGCTAGAAATGGACAGAACCAGGCTTCAAAACGGGGCTCACACCCACGCCTCTGAGGCGGCCTAGGACTTGCTCTCCTCCACAGCCAACCCCCGTTACAGCAACGATGGTAACCAACCAGCACGTTCTGCTCCCGTGTTACGTTAGGCCCTCCCCAGCCTCCAAAGCTGGACTGACATCTACTTAGAGTTACCCAGTTGACTGGGAAGCCTCTTGGGCATTGCCAAATGCAGACTTTTGATCAAGGAAATGTCCATTTATGTCCCATGTGTCTGAAGATCATCCGTCTCTGGCTGCAGTCAGTGGAGACATAAGCACAGGTTGTCTCGAGCAAAAGTCGGTGTATGCACAGCAGAGGGGGAAGAGGCGTGGGAGGGAGACAGCGTCCTCGTGAGTCCCCCCACCCCGTCCCAAGGTGACTTCTCAAAGTCCCACAGAAAGACACTTTGCAAGTCTCAGGGACATAAAAGACCACGAAACATGACAGTATGTGCAAATACTACACATACCAGGTAAACTGCGAAATTTCAACCAGGCTTCTATTTGTTTTGCTCCCCAGCTTTTCCAGCCAGAAACTGAAAAGGAAAGTTCCGTGCGCCCTCTTGTGGGCAGATGTAGCGCTGCAGGGCCTCGCCCACCCACCCCTGCCCGTGGGAGGAGCCGAAGGAGACGGACCGGGCACCGCCGCCCTCGCGACCCACGTTCTAGCGGAGGCAGACGGGAAAAGAAGCAGACAGATGGGCAAGGTCCTCTCAGAAAACGAAAGGAAAGAACGTACAATAGGGCGATGTGACAGAGTGCCTTGGAGGGGGGAGGTGGCTGGGTAGGGGTACAGGGTGGATGTTGAAGGCTGGCTGGCTAGGGGAGCAGATGGCTGAGCTGAGCTCAAAAGGACAAGAAGTTACCAACCACGTTGGGTAAGAGGCCAGGGTCCCAGGCAGAGGGAAGGTCCCCAGGCAGAAAGGAGCTCTGAGTGTCTGAACACAGAGAAACCAGCATGGCGGGTGGCACAGAGCACAGAGAAGTACTCCAGGGGCTGAGGGTGGAGGAGTGGGCACCCATCCAGGTGGGCACACGGGGTCTGCTTCACCCCTTCAGGACATCTGATTCTCACCCCTGCCCCGCCAACAGTCCTTTGGCAAACCCAACCAGCTCTGGCTCACACGTCCACTCTCCTCTCTCCCCAGCCACCCCACCCCAATGTCTTCCCCTCCTGCAGCAGCTTCCTAATGGATCTCCTCACCCCTTGCAAGGCATTCTCCTCTAGGCAGAAAAGCCAACTTTTAAATGTAAACAGTTAGTGTCTCATCCTTGCTTAGAACTCTTCAGTGACTTTGCACTCAGAATAAATTCAGTTCTTAGGGCTGCTTCTCCCTCCCTCTGCCACAGGCACAGTGGAAGTTAACCTCTTTCCTGCCCCAGGGCCTTTGCGCTTACAGTTCCCTACACCTGGAATGCTCTTCCTCTGGTTCTTGACAAGTCTGGTTCATTTTCATCCTCCAGGGCTCAGCTTAGCCTTCTCCTTAGAGAAGCCCTCAGGTTACTCTGGATCTCAAGGCCATGTTGATTCCCTTCATGGTACCCAGAAGAGCGTGCAATTATTTTATTCGTTGTTTTCTTGCTTTTTGTCTTTTATGTTGGTTTTGACATCCAAGAGGACAGAGACCATAACTTTTATTCACCACTGGATCCTCCATGCCTGGCAGAGCTCCTGGCATCCGAGTGACATTTGTGGAGTGAATGAGTGAGCCCCAGGAGCGGGGAGCCAGCGTGGGTCTTAGGGATGATCTGGCCCAGGAGCCGTCCTCTTCTATTTGTGGCACAGAGCCTCTTCCCAAATGGAATCTATGCAGAGCCTCAGAGCCGAGACGCAGCAGCCTGAGCCTTGCCCTCCTGGCTCTGTCTCCAGGCGGCGAGGGCCCTGACCGAACCCGGGACGCCGCAGGTGGCCGAGTTGTCAGGACCGGCCCCTCAGCCCTGGGTTTCCCCAGCTGCCCCGCTCTGATCTTTGGAACAGAGGCGCAATGGGACATGGCGTTTCGAAGCGTCAGAAGCAGTGTCAGAGGTAGTCAGAGTTCCGTGTATTGGAGAAAAATGTCATGCAGAAATGTATGCGGGAACCGATGACTCATTCCTGGGCGTTGGTGAGCTCTGTGGTTTTTACGTCAAAGCACAGTGAGCGATTGTGCCACTTGGACTCGCCCACACCTGGGAGAATTCCTGGAAGGCTGTGTGTCCTGAGGACCGGGCATGGACCCCTCCCACTCCCACCCCCTCCCTTTCCTCCTCGAGAGCATTGCTGCAACCTCCTCTGACGCCAGGCAGGGCAGCCCCATGAGCCTAGGAGGAGGAGTCAGCAGAGGCCTGGCTCACGGGGCATCTGGCACTCTAGAAGGTTCCTGAGTGTGCTGGATATCTCTTACGCGTCACTTCACATATCGTTGGCTCACCTCTTTACTTTGGCCGTCAGTGAGGCAATCAGCTGTGCAACAGCTGCACAGAATATCTCTTGCTTTCTAACGGCTACCTATTAGCTGTGTGATCTTGGGCAAGTTGCTACACCTCTCTGTCTCGGTTTCCTCATCTGGAAAAGGGGGATGATAATGGTATCCCATTCATACGGTTGTAGTGAAAATTCTCTGAGTCGATAAATGTGAAGGGCTTATAACAGTGCCTGGCACAGAGTAAGTACTATCAAAAAGATAGAGGTTGCTGCCACCGTTATTGTTATTTTATTATTGTTACTCTAGGGCTGGGTGCCGGAGGAGGGAGACCGGGCTTCCTAGCTCCTACTCTGCTAGGTCAGAGCCTGACGGCGTGGGTGGGAGTTCCTTCCGTCCCAGGACCTTGTGGAGCCCCCATTTATGGAAGGTGCAGCCTCTCAGAGAAGTCTCGCCCCTCAGGGAGAAGGTACTCCAGCTGTCTCCTTTTCAGAGACAAGGAAACCAAGGCTCAGAGAGGTTGCGGGCTTGCCCGAGGGTCCCCTGAGCTGAGCCTGGGCCCCGAGGCCACTCTGTGAGGCTGCAGCCGGAGGAACAGGAAGGGCATGTCCCTGCCATCACCTGATTGGTGGCATCCACGAGGAAGACAGGCAGCCCAGAGGTGCCTCCCAGCCCCTGTCCCAGCCTGCAAGGCCGCAGGGTCACCAGTCAGGCTCAGAGAGGGGGTGGGCCCTCAGCGCTGCTTCCTTGACCTACAGCCAGGGGCTGGGCTCTGCGTGAGGTGGGCCGGGAGGAGGGTCTGCTGGAGAGAGCACTGGGCCAGGAGTCAGGGGCCGGATTTCAGACCTGACTCTCTGAACAGATTCTAGCACCCAAAACAGGGCGTGCCAGGCAATGGGTGCTCGATAAATGTTGAGCGAATGGATGAATGAGCCAGGGAGTGGATAGCAGGGTCCTGCTCTCGGGGAGGTCCCAGCCTGGGGGACAGATGCAGAAATGCCAGTCTAGAGCAGCAGAGCTGTGCCAGACTGTGGGGCAGAGGAAGGCGCCCCTGTGAACCGGGGGATGTTCCGAAACGGGGACTAGATTGGCCTCAGGAGAAGGGGATTCAGGAGGCAGAGAAGAGGGAAGAGCAGAGGCCTGCGCGCACAAAGGCTGGGAGGCAGGGCCGGTGTCGCACTGGAAAGGCGGGTGAGAAGATTGATGCTTAAGGATCCTTGTATTCTGGGCCATGTTCTGCTCTAGCAAGCACTTCCCCTCCGCCCTCCCAAAGCACCGCTCCAAACTGCGCAGTCACCTGCAAACTGGGCCCGAGCCCAGCTCCTAGCACTGGTCATCTGCAGTCCGGCCCTGAGCAAGGAGCTTGTTCAGTGCAGAGGCCCGTGGGCTCCCAGGCCCCACGCGTCTCCTCTGTCGGAGCCAGCCGTCGGGGGCTGCAGGCCTAAGCTGAACCAGCTCTGGGCCCCGACCTCCACCCTCCTCGGCTGCCCAGCCGGCCACACCACGGTGTCCGCACCCACCCTCCTGCCCTGCCCTGGCCAGCCTGCCAGCGCTCCCCGCCCCACCCTGGCCACAGCGGCCGGGGGCTGCCGGAGGAAGCCGGAGTGGCGGGCCTACCCTGCTGGCAGCCAGGCTTATAAGGAATCAGGGGAGAAGAGGGTGGCATGGAGGTCCCTGGGCTCCTGAAGCCGGAAGGAATGGAGAGGAGCTTTCTTCTGGAACCTGAGGGCAGCAAGCCTCACTCTGCTCCTCAACAAACGCCCCTGTGAGAGCTGAGAGGGTTATTCCAGCTGTCATGGTCCTCTGTGTCTTTACGGGGCTCTACAGTGTCCAGCCCGTGTTCACACGAGGTGTCCCCTCTAACAGAGAGCAGCAGACTCATGGGGGCGGACGTGCACCGGACAGCTCGAGACTCCTCTGGCCTCGGGGACCTGGTTTCAGGAGCAAGCTTCAGAGGCCTTGCGGAAGTTGAGGAAAGCAATAGGGTAAGAAAGATGACGGTGAGGAAGGTGAGGGCGCTCCTGACAGTCATGGGGCTTCCACCACGTGCTAACCCCTTACCGCGCCTCTGAGACCCACACAGCAATGCCGTAGGGTGATGTCACCGCTTCACAAATGAGGAAACCGGGGTTAGCGAGGTGAAGCAACTCAACCGTTGGTAAGGGTAAGTTGGTTAGTAATCCCGTTAGATCTAGGATTTGAGTCAGGGGATGACCATTCCAGAGGCTGATTTCATACTCACTGCCCTATACCGGCGAGAATAGCGGTCCTCACTGCCACCCATGAATAACCATCCAGAAATAATGTGGCCTCCCCTCACTATCCCACTGTAAATTGGACCTCACCCCAACCTTCATTGACGTGGTTCCTCCTGCCGACCGGGCAAGGGTTACAGGATCCCCACAATAATCAGTGACTGCCACCTAGTGGCGCCGTGTGGAATGCCACCTTTCTTTTCTATCCCTTCTTCACCTGATCCGGGGCTTCATCCACCAAAACCCGAAATGCGAAAAGTTTGCTCCTTGCTCCTCTTTGGTTCAGCATCTGGAATAAGAACTACAGGTAGGTGTTATTCCCATTTGCTGAAAGGCGAGATGGAGACCCAGGGGAGTTAAGCAGCTTCTTCATGGTCACATAATGAGGATTGCATAGAAGTTAAGGGTCAAAATCCTGATCATCATTTACTCAAAGTGTGACCTCGAGGGGGACGTTTTATTATTTGGTTTTGGTGGACAGCCAACCATCTCTGCCACAATAACGATTTTTTTCTTGGCTTTATTTAATAAAAAGTTCCTCCTTTGCCCGTTTATCTCCCACGCTAGCTCCACATATGTCAAAGTTTGGTATTTGAGTGGATCTGTTTCTGGGGTCTTTTCTAACCTCCTGGTCAGTTGGTCTGTCCCTAGGCCTGTGCCATATGGACTCAAGTGGCACAGCTTCATGATAGAGCAGAGGTCCTTTCTCCTGATGCTTCTTTCTCAGAAGCATATTATCTATTCTTGATGTTTCTCTTAAAATTTAAAAATCAGCTTATCAAAGTTTCCCATAATCCTTTTGAGATTTGTACTGGAGTTGCATTGAATATACAATGGAGGAATTGGAGAGAATTCGTATCATTACAAGTTAAATTTTCCTATCCATGAACATATGCTATCTCTTCATTTATTTAGATATTCTTTAATGTTGTTCAAAAAAATTTTTTTTCTACAATAAGGTTGTGTATTTGTTTTAGATTTAATCCTAATTATGTTTTTAATATTATAAGTGGTTTTTAAAATTATGTTTTTCGTATTTTTCTACTAATATAGAAAATGTAATTAACATTTTTATAGTAAAAATAACTTCTGTATTCATCTTATAACCATATAATATTAATATACCTACATCATCTCTCTTTTGGTTCATATTTGCTTGGTAAATCTTCTTCCATTCCTTGACTTTAATCTTTTTGTATCCTGATGTTTTAAATTAATATCTTTTAAATAGCCTATAGTTGGATCTCAATGGATTGCAGTCAGGGCCTAAGAGAGCCAGTGAAAAATTAAGGGGGGCTCTGCTGTTCGCACAGGACAGAAGACGCCGGATGACATAGTCCAGTCTCTCTGGAATAGATATCCATCCAGCATAGGAAGAACCTAGCCATGCTGAGGGCTGAGCCACAAGGGGTGACAGGAGGCCAGGTCAAGGTGACCAGAGAGCTTGCCAAGCGGCCACCACTCGGAGCTGTGCTACACCCTGGTGATCAGGCTGAGGCTGGACACACACGTGCACACACACACACATACACACATCCTAAACACACACACACTCCCCCTAAACACACACACACACACACACACATCCTAAACACACACACACCCTAAACACACATATACACACACATCCTAAACATACACATACATACATCCTAAACACGCACATACACACACACCCTAAACACACACATCCTAAACACACACAGATACACACACACCCTAAACACGCACATACACACACACACACACACACATATACACACACGCATAGTGGGCTCCAGCGCTGGGGCCCAGAAACAAGGCAGTGTGCAAAGAACTGGCCCTCTGAAGAGAGCCTCCAGCAGGGACAGACACCGAGCAGGACAGCAGAGCCAGTGAGCTGAGGAGCGAGTGACAGGGTTGCCAGGGCAGGAAGACAGGGGAGGGCAGCATTTGTTGCTGACAGCCAGCAGGATGCTGAGGCCCAGAGTGCAGGAGAACAAGGTGGCCTGGACAATAGTGTGAGGCAGTAGGAGAGCAGCTCCCATCCACGAGCTCAGGGTTACGTGGAGGAGATAATCGTGCAGGGGAGGAGGGGCGTGCATGGAGGATGGAGGGGAGAAGCCCACTCCATTTGCCCCCCAACCACAGAAAGCAACAAGCTGAGTCAGCAAAATCCAGGCTCAGGACACCAGGGAAGCCATCAGAAGAGCCCTCATTATAGGCTCAGCGTCATTAGGGTGGCCAGAGTGGCTAGGGCCACCGTCAGGGACCTTCTAGTTATTCCTGGACGTCTCTTAGATCACAAAAGATGTGGAAATGCACCAGAATCTTCTTGTGACCATCTCCACTAAGTATCTAGAGGTATTTATAAACATCAGACTTACCAACATCCTTTGCTCATAAACTCCTGGTCCCAACAGGTGGCCCTGGTCCAACCCCAAGGACGGTTCCTCCCGAGTCAGCAGACCTACTGGGACCTGCTCTCCCCGACCCGTTCCCCTTCCCCTTCCTTTTCCTCTGCCCCGCACTCTTGCTCCCAAAGACCCAGAGGCCTTCGCTCCTGCGTGCTCAGTTTCCCTCCCAGGGCCTGGCACATAGTAGCTGCTCTGTAAAGTGTGTTAACTCGAATGGGCCTGGGTGCACACCCTGGAGCTGACAGCAGCTTCAGGGAAGCGCCTGACACTGGGACGCGAGCTCTGGCTCCAGCAGAAACTAGCCAGAGACCCGGAGAGCCCTGCCCATCCCGCTTCTCCCGTGGTCCGCACACACCTCCGAGCCCCCACACTGAGGTCTTGGGAAAGGAACTTGGGCCTTAATGAAGACCAGCAGAGACTGCTGAAGGTGGTGTGAGGGCCTGGGAGTGGGGCGTAGAGACAGGGGGGTGGCAGATAGAACCATGGACAGAAAGAAGAAACGCAGAAATAGAGCCAGGCAGAGAGAAACAGAGAGAGGACAACACAGCGAGAAACACAGAGAGAGTCAGAGAGAGGCGGATACAGAGACAGACAGAGGCAGAGAGAACCCCATCCAGCAGTTCTCTGATAATGACAGCAAGATGCTTCTTGGTCACACATCCACCAGGGTCCGTCAAAGTAGCACTTTGGCTGCTACTGTCTTTCAGACTTGACCAACCTGGGGTTGGTCCTACTGCCTCCTGTGGTCAGCCTCAGACAGTGCCCAGCATTCCCTTGAAAACAATTTCCTTTTCTGAAAAAAGTGAGATTATCAGTGCAGTCCCACCCCAACAAAATCAGCCAATGGTCAAAGGGAGGGGCTTTGTGTGGGGGCGGTGGGGGCAGTGCCCAGCACAAGGGAGGAGCCTAGAGTTGTGTTCCCTGCTCTGTGTATGACTGGCATGTGACCTTGACATGGCACGTGCCCTCCCTGCCTCTGTTTACCCGTTTGTAATGTGGTTCCCAGATCCCCTCCACCTATGAGATCTGGGCACCTGTGAGCTTTGGAGAGAAACTGATGGAGTGAAAGAAACAAACAGGGGTCAATACAATGCTGGGAGCTGCCGGAAAGGAAGGAACACCAAGGTAGGGCGGACGCATGCCTTTCACGGCAGAGAGTCGGCCGACACTGAATTGAATACAATCCTGTCAAACAGGACAAATCAACCAGAGGCTCATCAATTAATCTGTGCCTGATGCCTACACGTACATGGACCTCCTGAACGTGATTTTAACAGGTACTGAGATTTTTGTCTGTGATGTTCACTCCTTATCCCCAGCGTCTGCAACAGTGCCTGGCAAAATGTAGACTTTCACCATATTTGTTGAATGAACTTATGTGGTCCTTGGAGGAAAAAGGAATTCCAACTAGGAAAACGAGAGCATTGGTTTCCCCAACTCTTTCATTCCTAGAATTTCCCCAGGCCCACCTCTCAGGTTCCCTGACAGCAGATCTGAATGGCTGACAGACAGGAGGACGCAGAGAAAAGAGCTGGCTCTCCCCAGTCGCATGAACCTGCTTGCAGCTTTCCTTGATCGCACAGCTGCTAGGAGCCCTAGAACTCTTGTCCCCATGATCCCCTGACAGTGTGAGGGACCTATCCCTTTTCTGAGCAAGAGCAGTTTGACCTAAAACACAAAGGAATGGGAAGAAAAGGATTCAATCAGCCTTTACCTTCCTTCTCCTCTACTCGGGTAGAGTCAGCCAGAGCTGCCCGGAAGGAGGAGGTCCTTCCTGGAGCCCCAACTCGGAGATGAACCTGGTCCTCTGACTGGGGAGAGCCCTGGAGAAGTTGCCGCCTTCTCTGCTGTTATCAAGAGTTGGAGGAGCCATGTGATATCCTGCGCAAGGACTGCAGACAACCGTGACTCAGTGAGAAGGGGCACAATGCTCTCTTGGGGGGGGGGGGGTCTCACCCCCTGCCCTCCCCTGCTCTCCCACTCCACTCTTTCCCTCTCTGAAGCCTTGTGACTGTTCTTCCCTCCATCCAGCCAGTTCAGGCCAATCTTGATCCATTTCCTCCAGCCCCCCATAGCTGGGCCATGATAAGTCAACTGTCATTCTTATCACACAGCCATAGCCTTCCAGTCCCGGTCACGACGAGACAAGAGATCGGTGAAGCCCACTCCCCAAGGGGCCTTTATAGAAAGGATCCTGTAACCCAGGGGCTTTTCTATCCCCCAGCCCAACCTCATCATATTCTGCTTCCACTTCCTGGACTCCTCTAGATTCCCTAGGTCACAGTGGCCTTCCTCCCCATCCCCTCAATCCACAGGCTCCCACCTTGTTCGGGAATTGAGGAGCTAATCTAATTCCACTACAGATGAGTTCTCTTTCCCACAAGGGCTGTGCTTCTTAAATGTTGACTAAATTTGAAAATGGACTTTATCACGTCAAATATTCTTCACCTTCGTTTCGTTTCGCTCTTTGGTTGGCAGATGTTTCTTGCAGTCAAGCTTTACAAGTTCTCTGCCCAGAATGACTTCCCAACCCTCACCTCTCCAAGTCATCTGTTCAGCCATTAACTCTTTCATGCTTGCAGACATAGATGCATGCACTTTAAGAAGACCATTTGCTGAGCACTGGATCAGGCACTGTTCAAGGCATCGGGCCACAAAGGCATGTTCATTAGTCTCAATGAGCTCACAGTGAAATAGGAGAGAAATGTGTCCTCAGATGCTTAAAGTACAATGTGATAAATGCTTTGATATGGACATATTTGTGGCTGTGTAAGCAAAGGACAGATACCCAAATTAAATTCTTTTTAGCAAAAAATGGCACGTTAGTGGTTCAAATAACACGGAGTCTGCAAGAGTACCTCACTCCAGGCACATTGGATCCAGAGTTCAAACGACGTCATCAGGATGTTCCCCCCTTTTGGTTTCATTTATCTGCTTGGCTTTCAGCTGCTGGTAATAGTTACGTGGAGTGGAATGAGAAGAGGTCAGACCCGGTGATGAGCCGTGCTATATCCTCCCAAAATATATCTGTGCAAGCTCAAGTAGTAAAATCATCTACACACACACACACATTCCACAAAAAAAACCCTGCTCTTTCCAGGGACTTTCTAAATGATACTGCCCTGTATTCTCAACTCTAATGGAAAGAATTCATAACACCATTAAGGACCTGATAGACGAGAGGCATCCTGGGATCAAGTCTGGCCTCAGAGGGAGCCCTATTGAGGTCTCCACTGTCTTTGGGGCAAAACATATCCAAGGGGAGGGGACGGTACACAAAGAAGAGAAGCCTCCACAGAAACCAGAGATTTCTTGGTTTTAGATTCATCACAGCTGGAAAGCATCTCATTTTATCAATGAGGACCTGAGACCAAACAGGTTCCACAGTTAATAATCGTCGATTGGAAACACAGTACATATTTACGAAACAGCAAAAATAATTGGATCTTTGTGGGCATATACCAAAGTATTTGTGCAGTTGTTTCTACAGAGAAGGATGACTAGAAATTTATATTTTTGGCTGTATTCTATATATTTTCCTTTCAGTGGCCTGAGGGACTTTTCTTAAACACAGAGCTGATCCAGTTACTTCCTTGCTTAAATTTTTTAAATGGATCGCCTTTTCTCTCAGAAGGAGGTTTGTTTTTCCTGTTATGGCTACAGACCCTGCGTGATCTAGAGGGCTAGAAGATAGAGCTTTAGGACAACCCAAAGGCGGCAAGTCTAACAGGGGGGCCCCGTGAAAAGTTAGGACCTCAAAAGACTGAACTTTTAGTGTAGTTCTCGTTAGTAATAAATAAAACTACCAAGAAATTTCTTGATCAAGCTTGGCTCTGGGTGGAGAAAAATTCTGTCTTTTGAGAATTTGTAGCCACAAGTCATCATCACATTGTGGTCCAAATTCACACCACCTGTGGTCTCCCTAAAGCTTCAAATGACAGGTGAGGTTTCTGCGGACATCTCAACAGATGAAAGTCACGATGGGAAGCTCCCCCAGTAAGTTATCAAAAGAAAACACAAGTCCTCTCTACAAGAATCAACTATAATTCAGGCCTCAAAGAATTACCACAAATGCAGTCCCAAGGAAAGTGAGAGCTCATGGTCAAAAATCAGAAACAGAGAAAGAAACAAGGGCATCATATGAAAGTGATAGAAGAAACCATAGGAACGAAAATCAGACGTTCAGAGTCTTTAGCATGGGAATTATCAGGTGGAGAGTTACAATATTGCTATGCTGAATAGAGTTAAGACATAAAAGAGAGACGACAACGTGGGCAGCATCGAGAGACTAAAAAATGATCAAACAAATTTAAAGACAAATCTCAAGTCAAAATTCTAGAAATTATTAAGGTAAAAATTGAATTTAAAATTCAATAGCTGGATTAAGCAGAAGATGAGATGCAGTGGAAAAGAGACTAGTACCCTAGAAGGTACATCTGTAGAAATTACCCAGAAAGCTGTCTAGAAGACAAAGAGATGGAAAATAAGAAAGAGAAGTTAAAAGATATGGAGAATAGAAAAAGAAACTCTAACATATGTTGAATTAGAGTTCCAGAAAAAGATAATAATATCATCATATGAGCTAAGAAGTATATAGTACTTACTATGTGTCTGTGTTCTAAGCTATTATATAATTAACTCATTAATCTTTGCAACAAACCTATAAAGTAGATAATAATGTCATCTTCATTTTCCAGATGAGGACACCAAACCCAAGGGACTTACGGCATATGTCTAAGGTCACGTCGAGATGCCAAGCCTCCTGGCTCCAGAGTTTGTGTTCTAAACCACTCTGCAATATTTCAAGAGAAGTGGCAGAAAATTGGCCAGAAATGTTAAATGATAGAATCCTGAAATCCAGGAAACTCCACAAACCCCAAAGACGATATGAAAAACAAAGCCACTTGACACATTCTGGTGAAAGTATACCACACCGAGAACAAGGAAAGCTCTTAGAAAGAAAAAAGGCAGATCATTACAAGGGGATGGCAACTTGACTGATGGCCAATGTCACGACAGTAATGTTGGCAGTCAAAGATGGGGGATCTTCAATGTGCTGGAGGGAAGTAACTGCCACCCTACAATGCTAAACCTGGGAAAACCATCTTCAGAAAATGAGGGTGAAACAACGACATTTTCAGATGGAGAAAAAATGGAGAACTTACCACCCACAGTCTCTCACGACAGAAACTTCTGAAGAAAGTGCTTCGAGGAACGGAAGATAGGAGATACGAAACGGGAGGGTGAGCAGAAACACTGTGATTGTGGGGGTATATCTGAACAAACACTGATTATTTAAAACAATAGTAAGTATTTAGTTTCTTGGGGGAAACAGAGTCAAAATTAAGTACTGGAGAAAGATAGGATGGAAGGAAGGAAACAGAAGTTAAAGCTTTCTATGGTCTTGGCGGTGTTCATGAGGAGGGCAGACTGCTGGGGACAATTGTACAATTTGTCCACTACACCAAACAAAGTACAAGGATAAGAGGGGAGAGGGGACTGAAATACAACCTACTGGTTAACCCTCGTGTCATGCAGGACTGTGACTACCGGGAAGAGGGTAGCACATTTTTCTTTACACAAAAGCAAGATCAGGGCTGCACCAGCTCAGAGAAGTCACCTTTTCCTAATTTGCATAAAGGAGCTGGAAGGGGCCGCCTTCACAGGTTAAAAATACTGATTGCCTTTAGACTTTATGTAAGTATGTTAAACAGCCACAGTAACTGCCTGGAAAATAGACAGAGAGAGCAAAACTTTCAGACGAGTCGAGGAGAAACAAACATCCTCTGTAAAGCCAGTGACATTCTGAGCAGTCCAGAAGAACTTCCTGTTCTGCTCCCGTTTTCGGAGAAATCTTTTTAAAATGGGAAGATTCAGAGACCCGTTTCTGGTAAGCCGATGATTTTAATGACTGTTGACTAAACTGTCAGGGTTGCCATAGCATCTCTTACTAGTGCAGGTCTGTGTCAAGTGTGCACGGAGCAGCTTCCCTTTTCGGCCGGCAGAGTTCTGCTCGGGCCGCCGAGCACGTGAGCCCCTTCGTCATACGCTCTCCAGCACGGGTGCCGAGCTGTCAGATATCTGAAAATCTGAAAGTGAAATTATCTCAGTGGCATTTCAGTTGCCCTTTCTCATCATGAGGATGTTTCAGCGTTTTTTCTCGTGTTTTAGCAACATGGATTTTCTAGGAACTGAGCTGGTCATTTTCTTATTTGATTGTCAGGCGTCTTTCTTAGTAACGTATGGGAACTCTTCCTATATATATATATATATATATATATATATATATATTGAGGTTTCTGTCCAAGACACGCATTACAAATATTTTTCATAGTTTGTTGTTTGATTTGCTTACGGTGGCTTTTTCCATGTGGAAAAAATTATTTTTAATCTTTAATAGTTTTTAATCCATATTTTGATTTGTGGCTTCTGAGTTTTGAGTCATAGTTGGGAAGACCTTCCCCAATCCGAGGTTATTACAGACTTTTCCCACGTTTTCTTCTGGTTTTTTAGGCTTTCCTTATTTATATTTAAGTATACCATCCATCTGAAGCTGAACATGGTGCGAGATGCGAGCCATGATGCCCACTCCCTTTACTCCAGATGGCTTCCCCGTTGCCCGTTAACGTTTCCTAGACAGCCCGTCCCCACCTCCTCCCACTTCAAGGAGCGCCTTTCGTGCACTGAACTCTACATGCATGTATGGGTGATTCCTAAGACTTTCAACCCCGCTGCACCGACCTCCCTGTCTGGGGGTGTGTTGGCCCCACCTCGTTGGAGTCACTGAGACTTCGGAATGTGTCCTAAAATCTGGTAGGGCTGGTCAGTCCTCACTGCTTTCTTTTTTTCTCCAGAAGTAGTTGAGGTTTCATTTTATTGTATCTTCTAACTGCTTTTTCATACCTAGGAAAGCTGTGGTTTTCTGTAGAGGAGTTCTGTACCCAGCCACCTTTCTGAGCTTGCTTTCTTTGTGGGAGTTTCTCCGTTGACTCTCTGGGGTTTCCCAGGTATAGTGTCACAGCACCTGCCCTTCTCCCCAAAGCCCACTCCTTCGACCTTCCAGCCCCCCCGTCCACGAGAACCACGCCTGTCAAGATCAGCGATGACTCTGTATTGCATATGCCAAGGTCCGTTCTCAGTCTGCATCTTACTCAGTCCCCCTAGCAGGACTGATGCTATTGCACACTCCCACTTTCTTTCTTTTTTTTTTAAAGATTGGCACCTGAGCTAACGACTGTTGCCTATCTTCTTTTTCTTTTTTATTTTCAATTCTTCTCCCCAAAGCCCCCCAGCACATAGCTGTAGATTCTAGTCGTGAGTGCCCCTCGTTGTACTATGTGGGATGCCACCTCAGCATGGCCTGACGAGTGGTGCCACGTCCTCGCCCAGGATCCGAACCAGCAAAACCCTGGGCGGCCGAAGTGGAGCGCGTGAACTTAACCACTCGGCCCCGGGGCCGGCCCCTCACTCCCACTTTCTAGAACCAGTTTTTCAGTTCAATGTCTAGGATGCTCTGCTTTCCTAGTTTACTCCTCCTTCAGTAGCCGCCTCCTACGACTGTGTTGACCGCATCCTCCTCTTCTCCCAGGTCTCTGGAGGTTGGAGGACCTAATGCTGCATCTCAAACTCTTCTCATCAACACTCACTCCCAGGGGGAGCTCACCCAGCTCCTGCGGAATGTGAGGGGCATAGTCTTGTGTGTGACTCGTCGCTGCATCTTCACTGCCTGGAGCAGCGCCTGGCACGGCACAGGCACACGATAGTGTTGGGTAAATGAATAAACGAGGGAATCAATTCTTCTGCTTGTTTGAAACGCTTCATAATTGAGTTTTTAAAGGAAAGGACAAGTGAGTCAATTTGGCTGCAGCGTAGGCACGTGAAAGGAAGTCAGAGGAGCTGAGGCTGAAGATAGTGGTTGGCTCTAGATGATCCAAAAATCTAGCCCTTTTGTAGATGGACAAAGGTGAAGAGTAGTGTGTGTGGTGTGCTAAATTCTTTATCTTTCATAAGGGGACTTAATGTACTCTGTCGTTGATATTGATAAATCAAAAATAGAAGTGTAGTTTTATTATGCAAAGCTGTCAGATAACTTGTAAAAGAATTAAGAATGGAAACTGCAAACATTGGTTGCTACTGGGGAATGAGGTTAGGAGAGACTTTCCATTTCATTTTATACATTTTGATGTCACGAAATAAAACTCATGTGCATCTATTACTTCTGTGATTAACTGTAAAAAGATCAGGTGAGCCAGGCCGTGCAGGACCCTGAACGGCGAACACACTATTCTTTAGTTCTGGAAGCTCACACTGCCTGGTGGGTGGGCTTCCTGCACAGGTTCACAGTGGGTGCCAAAGGCTCCAGGACAGGCATTCCTCACAGGGAGGGGGCCTGGGGTGGTAGGATGGGGAGCAGCCAAGATAAGTGACTGAAGTCACAGCAAATGAGAGCCGTCTCGTGAGGCTTCTTATCTCGCACATCTCCGGAATCTCATTTGCCAATGCCCCTCGTGCAGGAAATCACAGGGGCTGGCCGGCATCTTGATAAACCCCACTTGGTCACCAGATTTCACTCCCGCTCCCGCAGGCACCTCTCCTTCCAGAGGTTAGAAAAGCATCCTCTGCTGTTTATCTTCCCCAGGAAAGTTCTTTCTTTCTACTCACCATCTCCAACAAGAGGAATGGTGCTAGGGTAAGAGTCTACTCAAGGACTATCTTCTTTCGAAGGCGGTTTTGTTTTCTCCCTCTTAGTCCACACGCTTATGAATTCGTCTTAGGGTGGGGCGTGCAGGGAGCCAGGGGCAAGAGTCAGGAGACGTGGAGCTCCCTCAAGGACACTCTGGGTGCGGGAGCTCAGACGGTGGGAGAGCCAAATGGGGTCAACCAGATCTCTCTGCTTCTGTTCTATCCCTTTCTCTCCAAACGTTCAAATCTGCAACTAAGGAGAGAACTAGTTTGCTAATTTTACTGTAGGGAGAAAGATGGCATGCAGGCATTGCTTTCCAGAGCTAAACTGTTGTCAGTAACTTCAGGTGTCACAGATTCGCTTGCTATTCAAAGATCTTTTTTTTCTTTGTATCCGGCATTGTCCCTGTGGAAAACACAGAGCACAATCTAATGGGGTATTTGAGGAGTGTTTAATAAAAGGACTGTGTACAAAGGTCTGAGCAGGGCTGAGGGAACTCTATAAAGGATACTGAAACCCCCAAAGACAGGTCATAACAGGAAGCTGTTACCTCAGTTGGCCTGAAGGGGAAAGGGAAGGAGAAGTTACCAGAACTCAGGGAGGGTTGTGGTTGTGGCTGTGGCTGTTGCTGTCACTGTGGTGGTAGGAAAGGGCCACCAGACAGGGATTCTATCCTCAGGTAGAGTGACACCACCACTGCCAAACCACAGCCTGGCAGGGAGAGCGCCAGGAAGTTTGACACCCCAAATCCCCCTCCTCCAGCCCTCCAGTCTCCTGTCAGGGTCTCCCTTCCCTGAAAGCGACCAGGAGCCCCAGGGAAGGGAGCCCATTGGTGAGGCACAGAGACGTGCCCTCCCAGGACGCAGAGGAGGGTGGAGAAGGTGGAAATGAGATTTGATGGCAAATGGAGAGAACCGGGCTCTTCTCACAGCCTCATCACAGTCAGTCTCCCCGGGACTGTCCCTCAGTGAGCTTGCCAGTTTCTCATTGTATCTCCTCAGTTTGTTTCTTGACCGACTGTCTGTCCACACGTCTCTATCCGGGTTCACTTCTTTGGAATAATCTCTTACTATCATCATAAACGCAGTGAGAAAGGAATGTAGCTTTTTTTTAAAAGGTGGGTGTACACGGGTATTTATAGATATTTTAAGTTTATGATTTTGGCTGCTCTAAAAAGAAACCCATTGTAAGATTGATTGTGTCACTCGCACAGAGTTAGGCCCTGGGACACAGCAGTGGACAGGAGAAAAGCACGTCCTGTCCTCATGAAGCTGACTCCCTGGCCCATCTCTAGCCCAAGACGTCTGGCCATACTCACTCCTGTCATAGCAAGGGGTCACCTTCCCCTCATGACCCAAGTCATGATCTCCTCTCTCCCTGGCGGATGGACCGCTCTCAGTCTCTGAGCCTGCCCCTAGCTCGTGCCTGGGGCTTCTGACTTCCTGCCCCTGAGAAGAACCCACTGCCCCAGGGCAGAAGCCATGCCGGACTCAGAGGCCTGTTGTCATCCACACCGCCTGTCCACACTTAGCTCCTCCTGCCTCCAGGAGAGGTGACATGGCCTAGGACAGTGAGTGGGGATGTTTGGACCCTAGAACGTTCTCATGTCAGTAGAGGGCCCGTGGTGCAGCAGAGAGAGCCCAGGCTTTTAGAGTCAGAGGGAACTGGGTTTGAATCCAAGGTCCAGGTCTCCAAGGCTGTGTGGCCTTCAGTAAGGACCTTAATGTCTGCAAGCCTCCATTTCCATCCTGCAACATGGGGGCAGCAATTCCCACATCGCAGGGTGGCCGTGAGAGTCAGTGATCATACAGCAGGTGCTCACGTCTTGTTTCTGTTCCCAGCGTCACCAGTGGAGGGTTTCTGGGTGCAGATCCAACCACCTCAGCCTGGGGGACAGAATTCACACCAGTGAATGGAAGTTACCAGGCCCCACCTCAAACTGTTGACATGGTGGCGGTGATCCAGGCCTCGCTGGTCTTCATCACCCTGGTCGGGCTGCCTGGAAACGCAGCCGTGCTCTGGATCCTGGGCTTCCGCATGCGGAGGAACCCCTTCACTGTCTACATCCTCAACCTGGCTGGAGCAGACTTCCTCTTCCTCTCCTTACAGATTGTGTATTCCCTGGTGAATCTCGGCAGCGTCTTCCACTCCGTCTCCATGTCCATCTCCAACGTTTTGACCACTGTGTGGACCTTTGCCTACATTGCAGGCCTGAGTATTCTCAGCACCATTAGCACCGAGCGCTGCCTGTCCATCCTGTGCCCCATCTGGTACCGCTGCCGTCGCCCCAGATACACATCAGCTGTCATATGTGCCCTGCTCTGGGCCCTGTCCCTGGTGCTGAGCATCCTGGAGGGAAAGTACTGTGGCTTCCTGTCTAGGGATCCTCACTACCATTGGTGTCGGGTACTTGATTTGATCACTGCCACGTGGCTCATTTTCTTATGTGTGCTTCTCTCTGGGTCCAGCCTGACCCTACTGACCAGGTTACTGTGTGGCTCCCAGCGAGTGCCACTGACCAGGCTGTATGTGACCATCGTGCTCACGGTGCTGGTCTTCCTGCTCTGCGGCCTGCCCTTCGGCATGTACTGGTTCCTCTTAATCTGGGTTTACCATGGTGTTGATGTGTTCCCCTTTCTTCATCTGTTTACAACTGTCCTGTCCTGGGTCAACAGCAGTGCCAACCCCATCATTTACTTCTTCGTTGGCTCCTTTAGGCGGAGGCAGCGGGGGCAGACCCTCAAGCTGGTTCTCCAGAGGGCTCTGCAGGACTCTCCCGAGGCGGAGGGAAGCGAGGGCAGCCTTCCTCCGGAAACCCTGGAGATGTCCGGAAGCAGTCTGGTGTCCTGATGATGTGGGCCCTGATACCAGTTCCCTTACATTCAACCCAGCATATATGGGGTTAAAACCCAAAGCGCCCATCCCCTTCCTCTGCTTCTCTAAGTTACAGTCATATGTAAATGTCAGTTTTTAAACCTTTATATCCCTGAACTTCACAGACAAATAGAACTTACAAATTGTTAGAGTCCAGGTAGCCTCATGCTAACATTTTGGCTAGTTACAGGTCCTTTGAAGTTTTGCTACAGGGAAACTGATGCCCAAAGAGTATCAAGAAACTGAAGCTTCCCAGACCTCAACCCCTCAGCTTCCTGGCACCAGAATCCGCCATCCACCATGGAGGCAGATGGCCAAGGACATCCACCTGCAGATTCCCTCATCATGCCATTCCCCTCCCTGTAAGCAGCCTCACAAAGCCAAACGCAGGCTGGTGGGAAAGTGGGACCTGCAAGGCCACCTGCTCCCCCTCCCCCACCTAAGGCCTCAAATAAAAACCCCTGCCTTTTTTCCTCTGAAGAGGTGGATCTGAGTTCTAACCAACTCCCATCTCCTTGTCTGGCTGCCTTTCGATAAAACTCTTTCCTTACCTCAAGCCTGGCATTCCCATTTTTATTTTGGTCTCTCTCTCGTGTGGTGGGTCAGAGAGGCTGTGTTTGTGGCCGGTAACACTGACTCAGTCTCCGCTTTGGTCAGACTGATGTGGCTTTCAAGGCCAACTTTGTCCCTATCAGTTTGGGAGGTTTTACTAATTTCTGTCAGCCTCTGGGCTCCTGATCTTAAACGGCGAGGATAAGAATCCTCCTCGTGAGGATTAAGGGAGACAGCATAGCCTCTCCAGGCCGCCTTACCCAGGACCTTCCCCCATCCCCACGGGAGCTTTGCCAACCCTGGGGTCCCAGACTGCTCCCACTTTTGAAGAACCCCACCTTCTGCAGAGGCTGAAAGCAGTGCAGGAAAAGTTTAGATGCCTTCACTCACTGTCCCTGATAAGGACTAAAAGAACATTACATTTTTGATGAGTTTTTGTGGCCACTTTCCTACAATCTGTCTCAATAAAATTAAAAGAATTAAAGTTCCATCTGACCCCAAAGATCAGTCTTCCCTGATTTTGGCAGGCCTTAGAGGATCTCCCTAGCTTAATAAATGTTTATGGAATAAGTGACCTAATGAATGAATAAATGGTGAACTTTGAAGTCAAGTCTGTGCCAAATCTCCATCTACCAGATTTGGGTCACCATCTCTAAGTTTCTTTCTTTCACCATTTTCAACTTTTGCAAACACGAAGTTAAGTTTTCTACCCAGATGAGTCAATGTCAAAACGTAGTTAAGGCTTGAGCTTGGTGGCTTTCTCGTGTCTTCCTATCGCGTGCCCGCCAGTGGAATCCACGTGCGTCCCTCCTCATTCTTGCCGCTTCAGCTTTGTCCTCACTCTCCCTCTCTGGAGTGTCGTAGCTTCATGGCAGGTTTCCAGTGTCTCTTCCTAGAATCTGTGTGCCCTGACGACAGATATATGTCAGATTTACCTTTTACTTCAAAGAGCTCATGATATTTATTTTATTCATCTAGTTGCACAAAAATATTTTTAAATTATATGTTCTATAAAAATACTATATTAAGTTTAAATATTCTATTTTTCTTTTTTTTTAATGGAGACGTAATTAAGAGAGAGTGATTGCATGGCTCCTAAGTGTATAGTTTGATGAGTTTCGGCAATAAATACACCATGTGACTCAAACTCCAGTGAAGACACAACACGTTTTCATAACCTCGGAAGCTTCCCTCCCATCCCTCCCACTCGTCTGTCCTGCCCCAGAGGCAACTGTTTTTCCTGTTTTGTCACCAAAGATTAGTTTTGCCAGACCTTTGACCTCATAGATTTCAGATCATACAATGCACTTTTTTGTTCCCACCTTCCTTCACTCCGCATCACATTTTGGGATTTACCCCTCCTTGCGTTGCGTATATCAGTAGCTCGCCCCCTTTAGAAAGCTGAGTGCTATTTAATTGTTTGAATGCCCACGGTGTATTTTCATATTGATAGATATGTATGTAAAATTCCACTTTCGGTTATTGTGAACAAAGCTGCTGTAAACATTCTTATTCAAGTCTTTTTCTGGACATATGTTTTCATTTCTCTTGGATAAATAACCTGAAGTCAAATTGCTGGGTCATAGGAAGGAAGATGTGTGCTTAACTCACTGAGAAATTTCCAAATGCTTTCCTAAAGTCGTTGTGCTATTTCGCATTCCCATCAGCAGTGTACGAAAGTTCCTGTTGCTGCACACACTCCCCAGCAAGCCTGGTATTGCCAGTCTTTTGAATTTTAGTCATTCCAATGAGAGTGAAGTGGTACCTCTGTGTGTTTTAATTTGCACTTCCCAAATGACCTATGAAACTGAGCATCTCTTCGTGTGCTTATTGACACTTGCATTTTTTTGTTGTCTAAGTTTTGCCCATTTTTAAATGTTTCCCTTTTTAGTTATTTACTTGTAGGAGTTTTTATATATGCTGAATGAGTCCTTTGTCATTATATGTATTATAAGTGTTTACCCAGTTGGTAGTATGCCTATTCATTTTCAATAGATTTTATGTTTTAGAGCACTTTTAGATGTATAGAAAAATTGCGCAGAAAGTACAGAGGGTTCCCATACAGAATAGTTTCTCTGTCCCCAAAATGAATATGTAGGTAAATTTTTTTGGTGTTTATCCTGCTTGGTGTTCTCTGAGCTGCCTCAATCTGTGGTTTGGTGCCTGCCAATAATTTGGAACATTCAAATATTTCTTCTGTTCCTTTCTCTCTTTCTTCTGCTTCTGATGTTCCCAATGTATGCAACACCTTTCGTAATCATCCCACAGCTCTCGAACATTCTGTTCTGTTTTTTCTCTTGGCTTCAGTTTGGGAAGTTTCTATCAACATATTTTCAGGCTCACTGATTCTTTCAAAGGCTGTGTCTAGTCCTCTGATGAGCTCATCAAAGGCCTTCTTCTTTTCTGTTACAATGTTTATTTCTAGCATTTCCTCTCTCTCGGAGTTTCCATCTCTCTGCTTATATTGTCCATCTGCTCTTGCATATTGTCCACTTTTCCCACTAGTATCCTTAGCATATTAATCACAGTTATTTTAAATTCCCCGTCTGATAATTCCAAATTCTTGGCCATGTCCTAAATTCTTTATATCTGGTATGGGCAGGCAATTGATTCTGTTGTTAATACTGATAAATTAAAAAATAGAAATATAATTTTATCATTTAAATATATAATCATATCTGATAAAAGAATTTAGGAGAAAAACTGAAACAAGTTGTTGCTTCTGGAGAATAGGATTCAGGAAGATTTTACCATTTATTTGATACAGATCCATGCCAATTGGAAAGAAAATGTAAACCTACATGCGTAACTACTAGGATAAAGAAACAGGGCGAGACAGGCCATGGAGAGCCTCAAATGACGAGTAAGGAGGGCGTGCTTTGTTCTCCTTATAAAGCCTCCCAGCGCAGGCTCACATTGCTTGGCACCACTGCCCAGGCACACAGTTGGCAGCAAAAGGCTACATAACCACAATCATTTGCAGGGACAGGCACCGGATGCCAAAGGTTGAGAGACAGACGTAGCGTCAGACCAAAGGTTGAGAAACATCTGATGCACAGTCATGACTCAGAGAACTGCACGCTCTCATTTGCCAGCAGCTCCCTGTGTGGGAAATCACAAGGCCTGTCCAGCATCTTGATAAGCCTCCGTCCAGCGCCAGATTGCACTCCTACGCCTTTAGGCGCCTCTCTAAGGCAGAGAAGTGTCCTCTAGCGACAGTCAACCCCTGGAGGTTCTCCCGGTCAGCACGGGTCAGCTTGTCACCTCCATTGGGAGGAATGGAGGAAAGGTACGTTTATCAAGTATTTATTTCCAGAGCCACTGTGGGATTTTTTTCTGTTAGTGCACGTCTAAATTCGTCCACCTGGGGGTGGAGCACTCAGGGAGACACAGGGGCTCCCCCAAGAAAAGAAAGGAAAAAAACCATAAGCTCCCTCCTGGCAACTTTAGGTGATAGTAGCCTCAACAGTGGGAGATCTGAACTGATAAACCAACACCGTCCCCCCTTATGAGACTCTCTTCCTAGCCTCTCCTCCATCCCAGCCCTTCAGATATGTTGTCATGGTGGGAAATCCGTTGCTTTCTTTAATTTAGGAAGCAAAAGAGTGTATGTGCATGCATCCCAAAGCTCCAGTGCTGTGAAGAACCCAGTCATCTGTTTTACTCTTTTTGAAAGTCCTTTTCCCTTCTGTATCTCTCAAGATCCCAGCAGAAACGATGGCCTAATATGGAATGATAGAAAATCATTTAATTAAGGGACAGTTTACCAAAATGGGCAGATTTACAAAAAGTTACACAGAGTGGTGACCTCTGCCCCCTAAGGAAATTAACAGCACAGAGCCTGCACAACACCAGGCTTGAAAAACAGGGTAAGGAGAAGTTACCAGAACTCAGGGAGGGTTGTGGCTGTCGCTGTCACTGTGGTGGTAGGAAAGGGCCACCAGACAGGGATTCTGTCCTCAGGTAGAGTGACACCACCACTGCCAAACCACAGCCTGGCAGGGGGAGCGCCAGGAAGTTTGACACCCCAAATCCCCCTCCTCCAGCCCTCCAGTCTCCTGTCAGGGTCTCCCTTCCCTGAAAGCGACCAGGAGCCCCAGGGAAGGGAGCCCATTGGTGAGGCACAGAGACGTGCCCTCCCAGGACGCAGAGGAGGGTGGAGAAGGTGGAAATGAGATTTGATGGCAAATGGAGAAAACCCAGCTCTTCTCACAGCCTCATCACAGTCAGTCTCCCCGGGGCTCTCCCTCAGTGTGCTTGCCATTTCTCATTGTATCGCCTCAGTTTGTTTGTTGACTGACTGTCTGTTTGCACCTCTTTATCAAGTGTCACTTCTTTGGAATAATCTCTCACTATCATCATAAATGCCTTGAAAATTGAATGTAGTTTTTTTTTTTTTTTTAAAAAAAAAAAAGGTGGAGGGGCTGGCCCGGTGGCATAATGGCTAAGTTTGCATGTTCTACTTCAGCGGCCTGTGGTTCGCCAGTTCAGATCCTGGGTGCAGACCTATGCACCGTTTATCAAGCCATGCTGTGGTAGGCGTCCCACATGTAAAGTAGAGGAAGATGGGCACGGATGTTAGCTCAGGGCCAGTCTTCCTCAGCAAAAAGAGGAGGATTGGCAGCAGATGTTAGCTCAAGGTTAATCTTCCTCAATAAATAAATAAAGATGGGGGTACATGGGTATTTATAGGTATTTTAAGTTTATGATATTCAGCTCTAGAAGAAACCCATTGTACTAGTGACTTAAGAGTGAAATTTTAGGACTAAACTGGTGACTCCAAGGCAGGAGACACCAAGGCCCTCCCAACATGATGCTCCCCACCTCTCAGGAGGTGACTTCACCCTTGGGGTCCTATTCGGCTGCGGGCACATCAGCATTCTATCCAGAGGAGAAGGAAAGTCACCACCCAGGAACTGATGCGTCACTTCTGCTCACCTCCCACCGGCCAGCGCCTAGTTGCGTGGTGCCACCCAGCATTAAGGGAGGCTGGGATTAGGATCCTCTCTCTAGTCTAAAACTCTCAGAATTATTATGTGAGAGAGGAGGGAAATGGATATTTGGAGCGACTAGCAGTTTCTACACCGCTGGATCTCTCCCCCATTCTGAGCTCACATGAAGATTTTTCTCAGAGCTCTCCCGTAATAAATGACTTGGCAGAGAACAATGAGAAAGCCCCAGGCAGGGCTCCGGGAGACCAGGGCTGGTACCGGGCCTGCTATTCGCCACGTGATCTCAGGAAAATCCTTCGACTCTTGAAACCTCAGCTTCCTCCTGTGTTAAATCAAGATATCACAACAGGTGGTCTCTAAGAGACCTGCGCTAGATGCTGGGGAGACCATAGTGAACAATCACCAGCAAAACAACCCGGGCAGGTGCAGGCGCTGTTGATCTTTGAGTTTAAGAAGGCAGACAAAAGAAACAAAAAGACATACACTTAAAACCTAGAGCTGCAAACTGTCTTCAGTGCCACGAATAAAAAGTCCAAGTTGCCCTGACGGAGGACAACAGAGGTGTGGTTTTCCTCCATATCCTCATCAGCCCAACTGGACTGCAGGAACTAAGAGAGCAGGTGACAGTCTTTCAGTCCTGGATGCTACTCTGCAGCCAGAGGGCCCTGCTTCCTCCACTCCGACACGCTATGTGTCCTCCGGCCGGTCTGGACTGAGTGGACCTTTCCACTCCAAGAAGAGGTTCCTGGGCGTTGTGGTCTGTTCTCAGCAGTCTTCCACCCACCTCTTCTGTGTCCCATATTTATGGGCTTCACTTCCTTGCTGTTTACAAAATCCGCCTATTCTAGTTTAGATTTGTCCCTGATGGTAACTTTCTTCCTCCCCACCCCGACTGCTCTCCACGTGTAGTGGCCACACCACCCTGGCAGTGGGGCTGCAGGGCTGGTGAAGGGCAAGGACTCTGACGTAGGCCTGGGCATCAAATCTGGGCTCTACTACTTTTTGGCGTAGGACCTGGAGCGTCTCTCTCAAGCTCCTTGCGCTCTGTCTGCTCCTGTGCAAGACAGAAATAACAATGGTGCTTGCCTCGTCTGGCTATCTGGAGGATGAAAAGAGGTGGCACGAAGTGAGCACGCACTCAGCTGCTACTGCTCACTTACATGCGAGTTAGTCCTTGTTTTTCTCCTGAAATCGGCAAGGGTGTTTGTATCTCTTCCCACCCAAAGCCCTTCAAAAGTAGAAATAAGCTCTTAAAAAAGAATTCCTCATCAGAGAATTTTCTTGGACAAACGCTTTAATCTAAAAAGAAAACTCTGCTCAAAATCACATCGGAGGACAATAGGTAGTTTTATATTACACTTCTCACGGAAAAATCAATTAATAATCCCGCCTCTATGTGTCTGCGCCTCAACTACGTCTATTCAGACCCATCGCCTCCTCTCTCCTTTCCCAACCTTGCTTATTTTTCCTCTAAAATGCACGGAAATTCAGTTAAGCTCTGAATCGTCTCCCTAAACGATGTGTTTAAGTCTTCTAGGTGCTCACCGAAGCCATACACTGGCTCTCTCGGGGCAGAGGCATCGCGATGGCCATCATTAGTCATTCGTGCAGGCACAAGGAATTCTTTCAAACACACCAGAGCTTTCCACATAAGGAATAATGAGGAATGAAATGCTCTTCATTTCTTTATATGTGTGTTTTCTGGTGACTAATTTCATTAAAAAATATTTTATGTTACAGGAACCCATATTTTCCATGACCTTTAGGCTCCCCATTCATTTATTCATTCATTT
This sequence comes from Equus quagga, assembly GCF_021613505.1. NCBI lineage: Eukaryota > Metazoa > Chordata > Mammalia > Perissodactyla > Equidae > Equus > Equus quagga. The sequence goes on from NC_060280.1 coordinate 11,513,673, forward strand.
ATTTGTTGATTAAAAATTTCTTGACTACCCATTGTGTCACCCGCACAGAGTTAGGCCCTGGGACACAGCAGTGGACAGGAGAAAAGCACGTCCTGTCCTCATGAAGCTGACTCCCTGGCCCATCTCTAGCCCAAGATGCCTGGCCATACTCACTTTTGTCATAGCAAGGGGTCACCTTCCCCTCATGACCCAAGTCATGATCTCCTTTCTCCCTGGCGGATGGACCGCTCTCAGTCACTGAGCCTGCCCCTAGCTCGTGCCTGGGGCTTCTGGCTTCCTGCCCCTGAGAAGAACCCACTGCTCCAGGGCAGAAGGCATGCCGGACTCAGAGGCCTGTTGTCATCCACACCGCCTGTCCACACTTAGCTCCTCCTGCCCCCAGGAGATATGATATGGCTTAGGACAGTGAGTGGGGATGTTTGGACCCTAGAATGTTCTCATGTCAGTAGGGGGTCCGTGGTGCAGCAGAGAGAGCCCAGGCTTTTAGAGTCAGAAGGAACTGGATTTGAATCCAGGGTCCAAGTCTCCAAGGCTGTGTGGCCTTCGGTAAGGATCTTAATGTCTGCAAGCCTCCATTTCCATCCTGCAACATGGGGGCAGCAATTCCCACATCGCAGGGTGGCCGTGAGAGTCAGTGATCATGCAACAGGTGCTCACGTCTTGTTTCTGTTCCCAGCGTCACCAGTGGAGGGTTTCTGAGCATGAATCCGAATGTCACAGCCTGGGGGACCAAACTCACAACGACTGACAACCACGAGTCCCTCCCTAAATGTGACACGAAGACCGTGATCCAGGCCCTGCTGACCTTCACCATCGCCCTGGTCGGGCTGGCAGGAAACGCGATTGTCCTCTGGATCCTGGGCTTCCACATGCGGAGGAACCCCTTCACTGTCTACATCCTCAACCTGGCTGGAGCCGACTTCATCTTCCTCTGTTCCCAGATTGTACTGAACCTGGAAGGACTCATTGCCTTATTCCACTCCCTGTCTTTCTCCATCGCCAGCATCTTCATCACTGTGTGGAACTTTGCCTACTTTGCAGGCCTGAGTATTCTCACCGCCATTAGCACTGAGCGCTGCCTGTCCGTCCTGTGCCCCATCTGGTACCGCTGCCGCCGCCCCAAACACACATCAACTGTCATATGTGCCCTGCTCTGGGCCCTGTCCCTGGTGCTGAGCGTCCTGAACAGGTACTACTGCGGCTTCCTGTACAGCACATTTGAGGATGGTTGGTGTCCCATATCACATTTTTCCAATGCAACGTGGCTGACTTTTTTATTTGTGGTTTTCTCTGCGTCCAGCATAGCCCTGCTGGTCAAGATTTTCTGTAGCTCCCGGAGGGTGAAGGTGACCAGGCTGGGGGTGACCATCCTGCTCACAATGCTGGTCTTCCTCCTCTGTGGCCTACCGTTCTCCATCCACTGGTTCCTCGCAATCCGCATCCAGAATGGTTTCAATACGTTCCTTTGTTACCTTTATATGGTTACGATTGTCCTGTCTGGCATCAACAGCAGCGCCAACCCCATCATTTACTTCTTCGTTGGCTCCTTTAGGCAGTGGCGTCTTAAGCAGAACCTCAAGTTGGTTCTCCAGAGGGCTCTGCAGGACACTCCTGAGGCGGAGGAGGGTGACGGAAGCATTCCTCAGGAAACCCTGGACATGTCCACTAGTAAGTTGGAGCAGTGATGAAGAGCCCCTGCTGTGGTCGGTCAGAAGTGACTGCGAGAGTAAACGCTGCCCTGCCAGACCTGGCAATTACCCCTCTTCTCTGAGCCTCATGCCTCTAAAATGTGCCGACGATTCCCCAGTGTCTTCAGAGAGATTGTTTTTAGTCCAGCTTTTCTAGTTTTTCTCAGAGAAAGCATTAGTCTGAAAGCTGTACCTCTCCATCTTTCTTGACGTTACCAATAAATTTCTCACGTTTTCTTCCTCTGAATCTTCCTGATCAAATGCTTTTTCTTTGCAATTTTCATTCCAATGAAAAGAATCCCTGTCCAAAACCATAAAACCCTTGTTCGTAATTGTTTTCTTCTTGGTACTATAGAAAAAGAAGATTCTTTATTTTTCTCTCAGGTTGTGTTCCCCTAAGGTTTACGTTTGACGCTGTGGTTCTATGAGGGCATTCTATGGGCAGAAAGGTTAAATAAGTGGGTTCTGCCACCTCTAATCTCATTGGGTTCTTTGGGTTTGGGAAAATGATGTCCTTAGGGACAAACACTCTACCTGCATGAGAACAGTCCAGGAAATTGGGTATATGAAAGGTCCTTTGGTGGCATTTGTCTGTGGCATGGTGATAAGTTGGCCTTTGGTTCTAGAAAAGAAAATTATGACCTTTACTTTTGAGAACTGATGCATGCTTATTTCGTTTTTGCCTCAACCAATGCAGAGTCTAGAAATATGTCCTACCAGTTCCAATTTGGCCACTGCAAGCTCAGTGTCGATTTCAAAATAGAAATTATTTTCTTGGAAACCATTTATTATGAGCTTACAGATACTAGTTTTTGGAACACTCTGTAAACTTCAAGATTTTGTACCGACTGTTCTGGCTGTGACTTTTAGTCAGTTTCATGGCGAGACCCCATGAGGAGTAAGGTTGAAAACATCTGATCCTTCCAGAGTGATGTCAAATCATATTGATAAAAATTTAGATTCAGCACAGAATTCTAGACTATTCTCTGCCAGTGTTTACTCATTCTTCATAGGACTCAGGCAGACAGGGAAGGGCCACCATGAGTGGTGTGACAACAGAGAGGGCTATCTGCTCCTCAGACAGTGAGGCTGCCCCTCACATTTACCCTCAGAGGGGGAGCTGACAGATGAACTCTGAGTATTCAGGAGACAGCACAAGGTAGATACTCCAGGTGGTCACACAACATGGAAAGCTTTTTTAGTAAGGAGGGCAGGACGAGGAATGGAAGTCATCAGCAAGGAGAAAAATGAAAGTTCACTGGAGGAAAGTTCAGGTGACAGCAGCTTCTCATTGGCTGAGCTGCAGCATTTCCATTGGCTGGACTTATTGTTGGGCAAGAAGGAAGTCTCCCTTCCTCCTGCTGGAGCAGTAAAGCAGTTGCACTTCCTGTCTGGGAGTGTAAGGTACTCTCTTCCTGTTGGGGTCTGTAACTGATGCTGTAATTAACTGATCCTGTAATTGACATTTTCCTTTTTGGGGTCATTGACATCTAGTGGTATGGTGTCAGAGGTCCCTCTAGACCCCCCTGACTCCAATTTTAGTTGAGGTTTCCTTTATTAATTTTAACAAGCACTCACAACATTGTACTGTAATGATTCCTTTGTATATCCCCCACCTCCACTGCACTGTGAGGTCCTTCAGAACAGATAGCATGTCTCTGAATTCCTAGTGCCTGGAATTTAGGAGATGTTCAGCAACTATTTTTCTCAAGCAGCTCCTGTCTGAAAATCACAGTGTTGTCCAGCTTCTTGAAAAAACTGGCTCAGTCACCAGTTCTCAGTGTAACTCCCGCAGGCATCTCCTGCTCAAGAGAACAGAGAGTGTCTCCTGGAGTCGGTCAATCTGAGGAAGGCTCTTCCCGTTCATGGCAGGTCTGCTCGCTGCCTCTGGGGAGAGTGGAGGGGAAGAACGGGTTTGCTCATGAGCTGCCTTCTTTCCAAAACCAGTGATGGCTTTTCCTTGTAGCTTCACCTTGGGTTGGATCACGCAAGATATCCAGGAGTTTCCTTCACGAAGAGAGAAAAGATATGAAAGTCCCTCATGGCACCTTTTGAGAGCTGTCATCCACAACTGTTTATTTATGTATGAATTCAACAAACATTATTTAAGACTACTTGATCAAGCACTGTGCTATTTCTATATGAACCAAACACCTTTTAAATAAATTTCTGGTTAATAGACTCTATCTGTTTAACCAACCCTGTCCATTCCATCTAGAAAATACATTGATTGATGTCCAATAAATGCTGAGCACTCAGGGCCGTTCATTGATTCTCTCATACACCCGGACCCTAGAGAAGAGTCATCTGCTTCACAAGAACCAGTTGGGTCTGATTCCAGTCCTGCTTACGTCAGTTGGACTTATTTGTGTAATTACTTAATTTATGAAAATATAATATAAATCAATGAAAGATGAGTATGAAAGGAGAATTATAATTTTAATGAAAATTAATATGAATGCCTAAAAGAGCAATAAAAGCTAGTCTCAAAATTATTCTTATTGAATTAGGTGTGAACCTGACAACTCTACTAGATTGAAAAAATTTAGCAATATTGAAAAATTTTCTCCTGCAGAATGCTATACATATGATGTTAAGATCTCCACTTTGGTAGATCCAAACTGCAAATCACAGACAATGCTTACTGGACGTCCTTTCTGCAAGGAATATAGAGTAAAACTCTATTTGCTGACTCTACTCGAAGGAAAGTCCTTTCTTCTCCTTCATTTTTGGTGAATGAATTCCAGGTAAAAATAAAATATTTATATTACAAAAATGCATTGATTTTTATACTCACCATTTAACAGATCTTTGCAATTAACCTATCCACTTGTAGTCTTGACTAGATCTTTAAGAGAGCTTTTCAAAGCAAAGTCACCCATTCTTCTGTTCTTTCTATAAATAATAACTGAGCATCTTGTATGCTGCAGCCCCTGTGCCGGGCACTGGAGATTCAAAGACAGCATACCCATCTTCAAGGAGCTCACGGTCTGTGGAAGGAAGGAGCCCAGTACAGGAGAGAATGCCAAACAATGTGATACATGTTATCACAGAGTTATGGATGGGGGTCAGCGGTCCTCAGAGGAGAGGTCATCTAAAAGTTCTGAGTTGTCTTGCTTCTATCCTGAAAAGGAGTGTCACACTTGACAGCCCAGGTGAAGCGTGACAGTATGGATTCAGGTAGCCCCTCATGATGGACAACATCCTCAGCAAAGTGTTACAGTTGAGATCATTAGACCCACCACGCCGAATCTTCTAACAGACCTCCAACTATACTCTTGCATTGCACCAATACACGATTCATGAAAACATTTATCAAGGAGAGAGCCTGCAGGTGCTTAGGCCAAAGACATTAACCACCACCTATTCCCTCTGTTCCCACTGTTCCAGCGGCGGAAGCCCTTGCCTCCAGCCAAGCCCACCTTGGCATCCAGAAATCCTGGGATATGCAGGGATGCAGACATGCAGGTGCTAGAGTGGGAAGAGCACTGGACCTGGAGTCAGGGAATCTGGATTCTCATGCTGACCCCTTGAGCAACTTGGGGCACAAGCCCATCACAGGCAACCAAAGCAGATAGTGAAGCTCTGAGATTGCCCTAGTCTGAACCTTATACCGGTTGTGATCAGGTACCTGTTTTCAAGATAAGGCGGTAGAATTTGGCTTTACCCCAGATGTGGACTGCAGGTAACTTCTGTTGCAGGTCAGGCAGCCTCAGAAGTTCATGCCTCTACATTCTGACTATAATCATGAGCATCTGCTCTTCTCATCTGAAGCTATATTTGGCAGCTACCTGGAATTCAGAGAGGTTGCATGATGTTCTTTCTGCATGTTGGTAAAGTATGTATTGGGCACCAGTATTGTCAATGAACCACTGCTGGCTATAAAAATAGACGAGGGGCTGGCTCCGTGACCGAGTGGTTAAGTTCGCACGCTCCGCTACGGCGGCCCACAGTTGGGATCCTGGGTGCGGACATGGCACCGCTCATCAGGCCACGTTGAAGCAGCATCCCACATCCCACAACTAGAAGGACCTGCAGCTAAGATATACAACTGTGTACAGGGCGGGTTTGGGGCGATAAAGCAGAAAAAAAAAAAAAAAGATTGGGAACAGTTGTTAGCCCAGGTGCCAATCCTTAAAAAAAAAAAAAAAGAAGATTGGCAACAGTTGTTAGCCCAGGTGCCAATCTTTTAAAAAAAAAAGGAAAAAATTAAAAAAAAAAATAGATGAAAGTTGGTTCCTGTTCTCCAGGAGCTTATAGTAGAGTGTGGAAGAAGAGAGCTCCTTACATGCCTGTCATATTGGTAAATTGGTTCTGAATCTTTCCAGGGTACAAACACAGAGATAGGGAGCAGACAAGATCTCATTAATAAGTATGTATGTGGCGGCAAATGGATCAGGGAAAGATTCTTGAAATACTTGGAATTTGGACTGCTGACTCTACAATTTCCCAAGCAAGTACCCTGTGTCACCTTTGCCAGCTACGCCAAACTTGTGAGGCATGAAAGGAAAGATAAACAGGATCTGAACAGATGGAAATGGGAGAAGAGGCGACTTATAGTGGCATTGTTAGTAAATGCACAGAGGTTGTTTAGAGAATGGTGATCAGTATGCAAATTAGTTTCATTCCGTGTGACCTCCCCAGTATTTGGTCGTGACTGCTAGATGCCTCTTAAGATCATAAGGCTGGAGTGCCGTGAACAATGAGCAATGTCTGTCACGGCCTTGAAGTGATAGAGGTTGGCATAAGTTTTGCAAAGTTAGTTGGAGTCAACTCTGCAATACTGTCAAGTACAGAGACAGCCAGCGAGGTCACCCCAGCAGGACAAGCCAAAAAGGCAAGCCCAGCTCTCTTGACCCACCTTCTTGGATTATGTCCAACACTACCGGGTCAGAAACCACAGCTAGAAAGAACAGGGAGGTGGAACAGGAGAAGGGTGCAGGGGGAAGAGAGAAGCAGCACAACGCACCCCTTTCTCTGCTGCAATCTTTTTGCCTGCAAAAGGCCAAATTGAGAGCAAGGGAGATGGTTCATCTTTAAATTCAATTCAATGTTTTATTCCTCACATAAAAGTTTAACTCTAAAATTTTTTGTGGCTTTAATGTGGATGATGGCTTAGGAGTTGGTGACCAATTATCAAAAATCTCTCACTTAAATTGTGTATGTCATCCTGTACCTCTTTCAAAATGTATTATCTATAGTATCTTGATATTTAGATCAAAATTTCTGTTTAAACATCCTGTTACACGTGTGAGAGAATAATGCTATCAACTTCAGAAGCTCTGAAGAATCAGTGAGAGAAGAGAGGCAAGTCTGGACCTTTAGTTGTAGCCGTAAAATTTTATTTATTCAATTTTGAAGAGAGATTGGAAACAAATATGACAAAATTTTAATGTATGTTTGATTTTAATAGTGGGTGTGTGTGGATGCCGATTATATTATCTTTAGGCCTATATGCCTGGTTTACGGATGTCTCTCCAGCATAACCCTGGTCCTCATTCCGTGACTTCACTTCAATAGTCACGCAGGCAGTCCATCCAACAAACTGTCCTTTCCGTTGTTTCTGACTTTCCCCTCTGAATTCATTATAGACTAACAAGGAGTTGCAACAATAGTTCAGAGAGTTCCTGTGTACCCACCACTCAGCCTCTGCCCATGGTGACGTCTTACATAAATACAGCACGTTACCAAAACCAGGAAATTGACATCGGGATGATACAATTATCTACACCACACATCATACTCAAATTTCACCAGTTTTGGCACGCACTCACTTTTTTATGGCATTGTGTATAATTCTAGGCCATTTTATCACACGTATTGATTCGTATAACCGCCACCACGTTCAAGATCTGGGCCTGTCTCTTCAAGACAAAAGAACTCCCCTGGGCTGCTCCTTTATAGTCACACCCACCCATCCCCCTTCCTAACCCCATGGCAACCACTGAGCTGTTCTCCATCTCTATAATTTTGTCATTTCAAGGATATTATATAAATGGAATCATACATTCTGCAACTTTTTGAGTTTGGCTTTCTTCATTCAATATAATGCCCTCAAGATCCATCAACCTGTTGCATGTATCAATAATTTGTTGTTGATTCTTTTAATTGCTGTGTAGTATCCCGTGGTTTGGATGTACTTCCTTCGATTTCGCTATTCTCAAGTAGAAGGACATTTGGGTGTTTCCAGTTTGGCTTTATCAATAAAGCTGCTATCAGCATTTGTGTACAAGTTTTTATGTGACTATAAGTTTTCCATTCTCTAGGGTAAACGCCAGGAGTAGATTGCTGGGTTGTATGGTTAAGTGTATGTTCAACTTTTTAAGAAAACACAAAAGAGTTTTCCAGCATGGCTGTGCCATTTTACCTTCCCACTAGGAATGTCTGAAAATCCAGTTTCTCCAAATGCTTGCTATTATTTGAAACTGTCGGTATTTTTTAATTCAGCCATTCTACGAAGTCTAGTGACGTCTCATCATGGTTCTAATTCGTATTTCCCTAATAGCTAGGGATGTGGAACACCTTTTCACATGTTTATTTGCCATCCGAATGTCTTCTTTGGTGCAGTGTCTCTTCAAATCTTTAGCCCTGGTTGAATCTGACTCTCCGCTACCTCCATGCCTATTCCCAGGGAACTGAGTGTGGCTAGGAAACAACACACAGCCATGCCCAATGGTTTCACTTTCAATTTGTGTTCACAAAACTCAAGCATCCAGTTAGCTCCCCCGAGTGATCATGTCACTTTTCCATAATCACTCCCACTCCGAAGGAAACACTTGATGCCATCCCTCTCCTGAAACCTCCTCCTCATTCTTTTATCACTCCCAAATGGTGCTCTGCTGAGAAGTTCCTCATCTCCCCACCCCAAACCTACCAGCCAGTCTGCCTCTGAGCTCATTCCTCTGCCCTTCCTCTCTCACCAGGGAGTGGCTCTGCACGCTCCTGTCCTCAACCATCCTTCCCACGTGTGTGTTCCCACCCGGTCCTGCACAGAAACACTTTATGCAATTATTGCCTCTCCCACCTGCATCTTCAGTGTTCCTTTTTCTATTGGGTCCTCCCAGTACCGTATGAACATGCAATGCCATCTGACTTGAAACACAACCCAAGTCTGCATTCTCCTCCATCCACAGCCTGATTTCTCTCCTTTCCTTTATAGCAAATCTCCTTAAATGAGTTTTCTATACCTTTTATCTTCATTTCCTCACCTCCGGTCTCATTCTCTGTCTCTCTCTCTCTCTCCTCCTCCCCCCTCCCTTTCTCTTTCTCTCTCTCTCCTCTTTTTATAAATCTATCTCCTTTTCTTGGCTATATCACTAAATTTATTTTCCTTGTTTTAAAAGTTCCAGGAGCCAGCCTTACACACATCTCATCAAGCCATGCTGTGGCGGTGTCCCACGTGCAAAGTAGAGGGGGACTGGCACAGATGTTAGCTCAGGGACAGTCTCCCTCAAGCAAAAAGAAGAAGACTGGCAATAGATGTTAGCTCAGGGACAATCTTCTTCACCAAAAAAATAAAATAAAATAAAAAATTCCAGGCCCAAAGGCATCTATGCCTTCTCCTCAAAGACAAATACAGTTGTTATAGCTATAGGGGATTTTTTTTAACTCTTTCCAGAGATACTTAATGTTAAAACAAGCATATGTGGATATATTTGTATGAGAAGGAATAAATATATATAAATACACATCATATGTTATATATAATATATACATTATATTATTTGTATTATATATATTTATTCCTTATAATACAAATACACATTGTTCTGCACCCTATCTTTTTTTTTTTAACTCAATATATCTCAAAGGTCCTTCCGTATCAGCTACCCTTTTATACAGCTACACTGTATTCCATTGCATGGATGGACCACAATTTACACAGTGTTGATGGCCATTTTGGTTGTTATCAATCTTTTTTGATTGCAAATAATCCTATATTTATTAACTTTGTACATATGTCTCTGGCTCATATACAAAAATATCTCTAGGATAAATTCCTAGATGAGAAATTACAGGAAGAAAAAGTATGACACTTTCTGTATGTTGCAAATTGCTCTCCTGTGGGCTCTATCAATCTTCCCTTCCACCAGAAATGTGTGAGAGCGTCTTATTCCACACCGTCTCCCACACACTACCCTACCAAACTTTCGGGTCTTTTATATTTCAGTGAATAAAATATAACTGTGTAATTTTAATTTGCATGTCTCATTATAAGTTTGGCTTCTCATCTTTCCATATGTTTAAGAGCCATTTTTATTTTCTAGAAATTGTGAACTCATTACCTGTCATCATTTTTTCATTGGCTTGTTGGATTTTGAATTATCATTTTACAGGAACTTTTACAAATAGGAGGAATTAGTACCTTGTCTATGATATGAGTTATCAATATTTTCCCATGACATCAGTCATGTTGGACTAGCACCCACCCTAATGATCCCGTTTTTACTTAATCACCTCTTTAAAGACCCTCTCTCCAAATACAGCCATTTTCTGAGGTCCTGGGAGTTAGGACTTCAATATGGCAATGTTGTGGGGGGACACAATTCAGCCCATAACAAAGTCTTTGTGAAATATTTGCTGAATTAATCCATCGAAGAACTTTTCTGAATGTTTGAAATAGTTTCTAATTCAAATGGCATTTAAAAAATGACAAGTAGCTTAATGTGACTGTGGCATGAGGCATATGAAAGGAAGTCATAGGAGATAAGACTTAAATTTTTTAGTATCTACACCAAATGAAAATAAATAGATAAAAAAATGTCAGGAAATGGAGGGGGGAAGAAGATGTTATGCGTGCTGAAATCCTTCATTTTATAAGGGAAGTCAATTGATCCAGTTATTAATGCTGGTAAATTAAAATATACAAATATAAGCTTACTATTCTGAGATAATAATAATAAAAGAAACGAAAATGAAGTATAATCAGGTGTGGCCTCTGGAGAACGGGAGTCATGGAGACTGTCACCTTGTATACGTTTCTCTATCATTTGGAAAGAAGTTACAGACATGAATGCATTATGTTAGGATAAAGAAAAAAACAATAAAAGTGAGGTCAGGCCATGGCAAACTTTCAATCACCCTATGATAGACTTTTCTTTAGTTACAAAGACTCACAATGCAAGCTCACCTTGCTTGATGTTGCTACCCAGGCCCCCACTTGTCAGCTGTAGGCTCCAGAACAGTGATTACTCGCTGGGAGGTGGACCGGATGGGGTGGGATGGGCGAGGCTGGTGTGTGGGCGGAAGTGGGGCAAATGCTGGGAAACATCTCGGTGAGGGGTCACGTCTCAAACAGCCCTGGCCTCTGAATTGCCCACGGGCTCTGCACAGGAAATTGCAAAGTCTGTCCAGTGTCTTGATAAGCCTTGCTTGGTCACCTGCTTTCACTCTGACTCCTGTAGGCATCTCCCGATTTAGAGGACAGGGAAGTGTCCTCTGGCATCACTCGATCACAGAAAGGCTCTCGCTCTCCACTCCGGCCAGAAGAATGGAAGAAGGGTCAGGATATATAGCAAGAACTGCCCTATTTCCAAGGCCAGTGATGGTTTTTGCTCTAAGTTCCCGTCCCCTCTTTCTACTTTGGGGTGCTACCTGCAGGGGGTCATGGTGTGTCCTTCAGGAAAAGGCAGGAGACTGAAGCTCCCCATTAGCACCTTTGGTGATGGCAGCTCCGACCGTGGTCGATCCGAATGGGGTCAACCAGAACCTTTCTCCCTTCTGATTCATCTCCTCATATTCTCCCCTTCATTGAACCATTCAAATCTGCAGGCATGGAGAGGATGCCGCCTCTTACAGGAATTTAGGGAGCAAGGGAACATGCTGGCATTGCTTCCCGGAGACGAACGGCTGTTAACCCAGGTTTCATTGTTTCACTGGCTTTTCAAAGTTCTCTTCTCTTGTGAATCTAGCAGAGTCCCAGGAGGAAACAGCCGAAACTGGGATGAGTGAGGAGTGTTTCATGAGGGGACTGACCATTTGCAAAGCTGGGCAGGATTAAGGGAAAACGACAACGCATGGTGAAGCAGCCTAAGGCAAGCGGAAGTGAAGCACTGTCCACCGCCAGGCTTGAAGGGACCAGGGAAGGAGCAGCTACCCAGAGAGAGGATAGCTGTAGCCATAGCCATAGAAGTAGGAGAGAAGCCACCAGACAGGTGGAGAAGTACTCCCACCGCCAACACAGCCAAGCAGGGAGAGAGACAAGAGATGAAAAGCCCAAATCTCTCTGCCCCTACCCTCCAGTCTTCTGGCATCTCCCAATGGCTCAATTCAATCAGAAACCAGAAGGACAGAATCCCGCTGATGAGGTACACAGGAGTCACCCTCTTGGGAGGCCAAACAGGGTAGAGAAGGATGGAAAGGAAGTTCTCATGGCAAATGGAGACTATTCCTCATATCTCCTTATCCTCCTCATAGTTTTTTACTTCCTGGTCTTTTTTCTATCTCAATGTCATTGAATCATTTCTCACTTTATCACCATCAGAGTTTTTTTCTTCTGTTTCCACCTTCTTTCTTTGGCTTCACTTTTTTGGAGCAATCACTCATATTCATCAAAAGTGCCTTGCAAATGGAATGTAATTTTAAAAGGGAAAACATATTCCTTATTGGTTAGAGTATAAGTTTGGCTGCTCTAATTGACCCATTGTAATAATGGCTCAAACAGGAAAGTCAAATCAGACCTTGGCTGGAGGCTTCAAGGCCTTCAGAAACAAGGGCACCTTCCAACGCGCTGCTCCCTCTCCCCTAAACAGGCACCCTCATTCCATGGTCCTACCCGGCCCCTGGCCACATCAGCACTCAGCCTAGGTCAGGAGAGAGAGAGAGGCTGGGGTGAAGGGGGAGCCATGCTCCTTCTATTAAAGGCCTGAGCCAGCAGTTGGTTACATCACTCTGCTCACCTCCCATTGGCCAGCACCTAGTGACATGGTGCCATCAGTATCAAGGGAGTTGGGAAACAGGGTCCGTTCTCTGGTCTAAAACTCTGAGAATTAGTATTTGACAGAAGAGGAGAACGGATATTGGGGGCAGTCTCTGCACCCCTGATTATCTCTCACATTCTGTGCTCACAGGAAGATTTTTTGGGGGCTCCTCAGAAATGATGAATGATGCAGCCGAGAACTGTGGGAAAGCCTTGGACAGGGCTCCAGGAGACCAGAGATGGTATTGGATCTGCTCTTCATGGTGACATCTCAGGAAAATCCCTCCGACTCCTTAGGCCTCAGCTTCTTCTGTGTTAAGTGACAATAGATGGTCCCTAAAGAGCGTGCAAGATGCTGGGGATACAGTAGGGACCAACAACAGGTGTGACTTGGTCCTTATGGAGCTTCCAGTTTGATAAGGAAGACAAATACACCCCACCCTAGTAACAGATTTATAAACTGCCAGGTGTGTGAGTGGAGATAGCAGAGATTCTGGTTTTCCTCCCACAGCCTTTTCTGGCCAGTCTGGGCTGTGGGGTCTTGTCTCTCTAAGAGAGCACACGATGGATGATTCTGTCCTTGGTTCCTCGCTGTGCCCCGCAGGAGGATGCACCCTCTTCCTTCTTTGAGGCCTCCTGCCTGTATGAATGTTCTGGATTCTGGAGTCTTTGTGAGGCAGGAAAGGGCTCCTGGATTCTGCTGTCTGCCCCTAAATGGCTTCCACCTGCCTCTCCTTGTTCCCTATTTGATTGACTTCTCTTCCCCTCTCTGGGTTTCTGGAGTTTGCTTATGTTAGGGTTTTTTTTAAACCACAATTTTGACGGCCATCTTGGATTCGACTTGGGAATTCCTTCTCTGCCTTTCTCCCGTCCACGTGTAATTGACACTACAATGTGGTGTGTGTGCATGGCCGGTCAGAAGTGTAGACGCTGAGGGAGCCCTGCTGGGTTCAGATCCAGGCTGTATGAGACCAGGAGCAAAGCGCTCATCTTTCCTGTGCTCCAATTCCACGCTCTGTAAACTGGGGATAATCCTAGTTCTCACCTCACAGGGCTCTTGAGGGGATTGAAGGAGGCAATACGGGATAAGCCCTCAAGTGGCCGCAGTTATGCCCCAGCCTGAGCTCCTCCCCTCTCTCCAGCTGAATTCTGCGTGAGCATCTCCCTCCACACTCAGCCCTGCACTTTTTCCACTTCCCCTCACAGATCCCTCTCACACTGAAACTTAGCTCAGCGGAGCAAACTCTACTGGAGATCTCCTGGGAGGGAGAACGGAGTGGGTTTGCACTGCACACGCCACAGCAGCCCACGTAACAGCCCCCAGAGACATTCCCGAACCTCAAGCAGCTCTTCTCAGTGGCCCTCGGCCCTCAACCTCACTTACTCTTCCTCCCCTGTGTTCAGCTCAGCCCCAAACCTGCCTCCAACTTGTGCACCAAAACGATTCTAGGTGCTCAGCAAAGCTGTGTTGTATCCTCGCTTCAAACTTTCAACATGGGGACCTCGATCCGGGCCTTGCTGATGGTCATCATCGCCCTGGTCGGGCTGCCCAGAAACTCGGCGGTCATCTCGATCCTGGGCTTCCACATGGGGCGGAACGTCTTCACTGTCTACATCCTCAACCTGGCCAGAGCCAGCTTCCTCTTCCACTGTTGCCAGATTACACATTCCCTGGAGGAACTCATCACCTCCTTCCATTCCATCTCCATCTCCATCCCCAGCTGTTTCACTACGGTGGTGAACTTTGCCCACATCGCAGACCTGAGCATTCTCAGTGCCATTAGCACCGAGCACCGCCTGTCCATCCTGAGCCCCATCTGGTACCTCTGCCACCATAGCAGACACATGTCAACTGTCGTGCGTGCCCTGCTCTGGGCCCTGTCCCTGTGGCTGAATGTTCTGGAAGGAAACTACTGTGGTTTCCTCTTTAGAGATTGTGACCATGTTTGGTGTGGAGTATTTGATTTCATCACTGCCACACGGCTGATTTTCTTGTAGGTGCTTCTCTCTGGGTCCAGCCAGGCCCTGCTGGTCAGGATCCTCTGTAGCTCCCGGCAGATGCAGCTGACCAGGCTCTGCGTGGTCATCCTGCTCACAGTGCTGGTCTTCCTCCTCTATGGCCTGCCCTTTGGCTTCAGTGGTTTCTGCTGGATTCAGAAGGACTCCAACTGTTCCCATGTTATCTTCGAAGGATTGGGGTGATCCTGTGTGGCATTAACAGTAGTGCCAACCCCAGCATCTCCTCTTTTGTTGGTTCCTTTAGGCACCAGAGGCTGCAGCGGCAGACCCTCAGGCTGGTTCTCCAGGGAGCTTTGGAGGACACGACTGAGGTGAAGAGAAGTGGAGGAAGATTTCCTCAGGAACCCAGGGTGATGTCAGGAAGCAGTTTCATGAGGTGATTCTGGATCAAGCAGGGTTCAGTCAGAAGTAGGACTTATAGATGATTCTAAACGTAATTGTGAATTGTTTGACCCTACACCACTATTGTGGGTGCTGGTCAAGTTGTCTCTGTAATGCTGTTGTCTGTTTGTCTGATACCAGAGCTTGATGTCTGCAGGGAAAACTCGAACCCAGAAGCATGAGCTAAAACCCGTGAGAACCAGCCAGAACTCTTGTCAGTCTCTCTCAGCGCCTCCAGTTTTGATGATGCAGGAGTTCCGTGGGAGAAGTTGGCTCCCTTCCTCATGGAGCTAAACACACCCCTGGTGCAGGAGTCAGAGAAGCTGAAGGAGGATCCAAAGGAAGGTGGAGCAGCTGCAGCTGCCTCACGCTGCAGAGAAGCCACAATGTGCACGAACATCCTGGTGTCCTTGCACCAGCCTTCCACACATGAAAACAGTATCTCTCCTGCACGTTTCCAACCACCAAATCTTGTTTAAGATGTCTCTTGATGCCCCCCCAACCAGAAACGTAAAAGGAAGGGAATTCTGGGGAATGTAGTTCAGCCTAGCCAAGTTGACACTTTCAAACCCATCACAGTCTACCCCCTGTCAGCTTGGCATCTGTAACCACCTCCTCAAACCACAGTTCATTCCAAATAAGGATGAGAAAGCAAAGTCAAGCTTCCCCCTAACGTGATACACCTACCCCAGGTACTCATGAAACGCATCAACCTCCCCCACAAGAGGACACATCTTTTCCTGTGCTATTGACCATCTATATATCTTTTTGTGAAGTGTCTGTTCAAGTCTGCTATCCATTTTTATTGGGTTGTTCATCTCCTTATATTGATTTGTTGGAGCTCTTTGTATGGTCTAAATAAAACCCCTTTGTCATATTTACATATTGCAAGTATTTTTTTCCCAGTCTGGGACTTGCCTATTCATGTTTAAAGTATCTTTTGATGGGGGCTGGCCCCGTGGCCAAGTGGTTAAGTTCGCGCGTTCCGCTGCAGGTGGCCCAGTGTTTCCTCGGTTCGCATCCTGGGCACGGACATGGCACTGCTCATCCAGCCACACTGAGGCGGCATCCCACATGTCACAGCTAGAAGGACCCACAACGAAGAATATACAACTATGTACTGGGGGGCTTTGGAGAGAAAAAGGAAAAAAATAAAATCTTTAAAAAAAAAGTATCTTTTGATGGGCAGAAGTTTTTGCTTTTTATGAAATCTAATCTATCGACTTTTATGTTTAGCACTTTACGCTTTCTAAGAAATCTTTGCCTACTCTCAAAGCAACAAAGGTGTTCTCCAATTTTTTTATAACAACATTATAATTTTTGCTTTTACATTTAAATGTATGATCCATTTCAAATGAATTTTTGTGCAGGTTTGAGGTAGGGGCCAAGGTTCATTTTTTCCCATACAGTGATCCAGTTCTTCTGGCACTATTGGAAAGACGCTCTTTTTTCGCCCCTCATTGAATTATTTGGCCCCTCTGCAAAAACTATGCTTCTAAGTATGGGAGTGTTTCTGGACATTCTAATTTGTTTTACTAGTCCATTTCAGGAGTCACCACACTATAGCTTATGGGTCAAATCCAGGTCACTGCCTGTTTTTGTAAATAAAGTTTTATTGGAACACAGCCACGTGCATTCTTTCATGCGTTGTCTGTGGTTGCTTTCATGATACAACAGCAAGGTTGTGTGGTTGTGATAGAGAATATATGGCCTCAAAAACTGAAATATTTACTATCTAGCCATTTACAAAATAAGTTTGCTGATCTCTGGTCTATTCTTAAACCAACACCCACTGCTCTGATGACTGTAGCTTTGTGGTAAGCCTTCAAATCAAGCAATATGTGTCCTCTAACTTGTTTTTCTTTTCCAGGATTATTTTAACTACCTAAGTCTTTTGCATTTGCATGTAAATTTTAGAATAAACTTCTCAATTGCTACAAAAATCCTGATGGGATTTTGACTATGATTGTGTTGACTCTATTACCTAATTTGGGGGATAATTGACATCTTAGAATAAAGAGTCTTTGAATTCATAAACATCGTATGCCTTCCTATTTGTTTAGGTCTCCCTTAATTTTTCTCAGCAACTTTTTGTAGTTTTTACCATGCAAGTCTTACGCACCTTTTGTCAAATTAATATTTTATGTTTTCTGATGCTATTGTACACGATATTTTTTACGCCATTTTCTGATGGTGTGATGCTAGAATATAGAAAGAGAACTGAGAACAAGATGGCTGACAGGAAGCTCCTGACCCTCCCTCCTCCTGTGGAGGATCCACTCCTCTGAGAGAAATCCTGAAATGAGTTGAGCGACTCCTCCACATCAGGTCATTGAGAAAATGTGAAGAATTTATTTTGGCTCATGAGACAGAAGGAAAGAAGAAGAGAAGAAAGAAGATGAGACGAGTTAGCAAGATGGCAGATGGCTGGCTGGGTACCAGGTAGGGCAAAGGGTCAGTGAGAAACCTCTAGTGAGGGGAGGGCTGAGAGGATGCTCTAGAACAGAAATGTATATTTATCTACAGATTATGTGTTTATGTGGTATAACATTGACATCTTCCATGACCCTCAAATCTTCAATGAAGTCTACACCACACTTAAAAATAACACAGGGGGGCCGGCCTGGTGGTGCAGCAGTTGAGTGCGTGCGTTCCACTTTGGTGGCCCAGGGTCCGTCAGTTCAGATCCCAGGTGCAGACACAGCACCGCTTGGCAGGCCATGCTGTGGTAGGCGTCCCACACATGGAGTGGAGGAGGAGGGGCACAGATGTTGGATCAGGGCCAGCCTTCCTCAGCAAAAAGAGGAGCATTGGCAGATGTTAGCTCAGGGCTAATCTTCCTCAAACTAATAATAATAATTAATAATAATAATAAATATGGGTAGGTTGGTAAGGGAGGGAGGAGTTATGCGCGTGCATGTGTGTGTGTCAATCAGGTTAGATGGGCTCCCCTCCAGGAAGATACACTAGAGAAAAAGAGATCACCTTTTTTTTAACCAGTTCCTGGAGACAGAGGTGATACAAGAATGCAAAGCACCAGGTGACATCTGAGTTATCCAATGACAGTATACATTAAACATGGGGCAAAAATAAAAGACACTCACCGTTGGACAAAATGATACCAGGAATGAGACTGAAGTGCTGATCATGCAAATTCTGTAGGGCCCTGAGTTTTCTAGCAGCCAACATGGAGACCAAAGCCTTGTCAGTCACAACTGATGATATATAAATAGGCCAACTTCCCAGGAGAACTGCAACTGTACTTTGTACCAAGATCAGAGTGTGCCTTGCCTCTAGGACACTCTCAGAACTCATTCTCAATGACATCCTGACAGAATACACAAACTTGAGCCTCTGCAATGACTTCTGACACCAACTATCGAGAATTAGGCCAAACTTCACTGGTGAAGGGCATAGTCCTCACCAGATGGCGTTCACTTCGGACACCCGCTGCAAGTTCGGGGGACCTCTGGCCAAACTCACTTCTGACCAGCTGGCTATAAATTCCATTGTTTCACTAGCCCCTCAGGTTCAATAATTCTTTAGAATGACTCACAAAACTCAGGAAAGCACTGTACTTAGGATTACGGTTTTATTTAGCAAAAGGATACAAATCAGAACCAGCCAAAAGGAGACGCACGTAGGGCAAGGTTTGGGACAGTCTCAAACATAAAGCTTCCATCATCCTCAGGAATGCGTCACCCTCCTGGCACACCAATGTGTGATTATATGCAGAGGATTGCCAACTAGGGTAGTTTGCTTGAGCTTCAGTATCCAGATATCTATTGAAATTATGTTCTGTAGGCATGACTCATCGGCCATGTGGTTGAACTCAATCTCCAGCCCCTCCTCTCCCCTCCCCAGGGCTCAAAGCTCCAATCCTTCAATCACATGGTTGATCTTTCCGGTATGGCCAGCCCCCATCCTGAGATATCTTGTTAGCACGAATTATCTAGAACCCAGTATGAGTCACCTTCTTACTGCAAACTATCAGATGTGGTCTGGAAGGCCCACCATGAATAACAAATAGTACACTCCTATCATTCTCGAAATTCCAAGGGTGTAGATGCTACCTCCCAGGAACCAGGGACAAAGGCCAGCCAAATTCCTTATTACACGGCCTCTCATTGGCTGCTTCTGGCAAACTCCTTCTATCTGGAATGATGGCATCAGGCCAAAGCACAAATCAGAAAAAGTCACTCTTAATGGAGGACTGCAGTTGGCTGTTTATGGTGGAACGATTGAAGCCCTCTCCCTCAAAATCCTGGGGAGGGAGCCTCAGCTCTGCCACAGGACAGCATCTGGAAAGTGAAGTCAAAACAGGATTCAAAGTTAGCTCAGCGGAAAGTGCGTGCGCTAAGATCAAAAATCTAAGACCTGCCTCTTTGAAAGACTCTTTTAAGAAAATGAAAATATTTACTATTCCTAACTCTGATGAAGGATTTGCATTCAGAACACATAAAAAACACAACTCAGTAATGCAAAGACAAAGAAATTACAAAATGGTCAAAAGATTTGAATAGACCACTCAATAAAGAAGATACGCAAGTGACAAATATGCACAAAAGATGTTCCATGTTATCCTTCATCAGAGAGATGCAAATGCAAATTAAAATCACCACGTGATACTACTAAAATGGCTAGAATTAAAGAGAAAACACTGGGGCCGGGCCTGTGGCCGAGTGGTTAAGTTCAGGCGCTCCACTTCAGCGGCCCAAGGTTTCGCCGGTTCGGATCCTGGGCTCGGACATAGCAGAGTTCGCCAAGCCATGCTGAGGTGGTGTCCCACATGCCGCAACTAGAAGGACCCACAACTAAAAATACACAATTATGTACCGGGGGGCTTTGGGGGGAAAAATAAAATCTTTCAAAAATAAATAAATAAAGAGAAAACATCAAGTGTTAGCAAGATTTGGAGGAACTAGAACTCTCATGCATTGTTGGTGGGGACGTAAAATGGTGCAACTACTTTGGAAAAATAGGTTGGCGTGTTTGTATAGAGTTAAACATACACTTTCCATACAGCCCTCCAATGTCACTCCTAGGTATTTACCCAAGAGAAGTAAAAAATATATACACACAAAGACTTATTCATGAATGTTCAAAGTAGTTTTATTCACAATATCCAAATTGAAACAATCCAAATAGTCAACAACAGGTGAATGGATAAACAATTTTGGTATATTCACACAATGGAATACAACTCGGCAATAAAAACGATGAAGTATGGAGACACGCAACAAAGAAACAAGACCCAAAAGATTGCATAACATGATAGTCCATTTTAAATCTGGGAAAAGTGCTCTTTGTAACAGGATACAGATCAGTGCTTGCCTGGGGCAATGAGAGTGGGGGTGGCAGAGTGGGAGATTGACTGCAACAAAGCATGAGGGAAATTTTGGGGGTGACAAAGTTCTATATCTTGGCTGATGGTGGTGGTCACGTAGATGTATATGTTTGTCAAAACTAATTTTGACTATACATCATATGCATAAAGCGGGTGCATTTTATGATATGTAAATTTTAGTTCAATAAAGTCGATTAGAAAAATATGGAAAGGACAAATTCTAAGGATAGAAATTGTCCTTTAAATGGACTAAATCCAGCTTTGTTGAATAATAAAAGATAATAATAGCACAGATATATTGCTCATATTTTTATACTAGCTCAGAAAGTTGTTAGGGAATTAAATGTGTTCATATGCAAGGTGATTAGAACACTGCTAGTGATACAAAGGTGTTAATAATTATAATACATAATGATAATATATATTATATTATATAATAATCAAATTACATTTTAGCCTTCTGCTATCTGATGAACATTGGGCCAAATCCACATGAACACTAAAACTTAAAGTTTAGTATTAATTAATTAATTAATATAAATTAATTAATAAATTAATTAACTTAGTATTAATTGAAATTTAGTATTAATCAAAGATTAGTATTACACTAATCAAGATTTTGTATGAGCTTGTTACATATGTAAGTTGATGTGTGAAAACCAGAGGAAAAATAATTGAAAACAGAGGCTTGGGGGCAGAAGTGACCAAGAGAACAAAAACCCACTGTAACTCAGAAATTAAAAGTGCAACGCAAGAGGTAGAGAGAAGAACAAAGGTGGGGTCCAAGTTGAGTCAGGTACAAGGCTTAAATTTAAGACGGAGGTTCCTGCACCTGTGGGACTGCTTCACATTTCATGCCCCAGGTATGAAGACAGACTCCCGTCAGAAACACAAATCCCATTGGCTACAACATTTTTTAAAAGTCCCTCATAACCTTGTAATAGGAATAACTCTCACACCTTGATCTCTGGGGATAAACCATCCTCCCCGGATCGTCCCTACGGGCTCTATACCAAAAGGAAATTTCTTTGCCACTTCCAGTTAGGAGAATCTCAGTGGATGATGCTCGTTGGTCCAGCACCAGTCACATGACTCCTGGACCAATTCTTAGAGACAGGATGTGGGCATTCTAAATGCCTCTGGTTTACTCACAAACCATCATCCCTTTTTGGGATGCTTTCACCGGCAAAGGGAAAAGGGTTGTAGTAAAAACATAGACATGGAGGATTTGTGAGCTGGCCAGCCACACAAATTAGTGTCAGATACAGGCTGTTTTTGTTCAGATCTGTACTGCACTGCCCTCTTGTTCAGAGCCTCCTTGGAATTTGGACTGACGGCATGTTGCGTGTTCTGCTGGATGGACCACCATTCTGTCCAGTCATCAGTTGATTAATAAGCAAATATCAGGTATGGACACTGGTAAAGTGCTCTGACTGAGCCTGTGGGAGGGGTATAGAAAAATGGATAAGATATTGTACTAGAGTCTGTTCTCAGAAGGGCGGGGGAAGTTGGCTACCAACAACTACCATCCCAGAGCTGGCTGAGCACAGAGGGTGAGGTCGCACACAGCGGGCAGCCTCAGGGAAGGGCCCTTATACAACCGTCTCTTCTGAACTTTTGATCAGACTATCCTGACTATCCTGAGGTACATAGGTTTAAGACAAGAGAATTTTCAACATGAAGAGACGGTGATGGGGGAAAGCAGGCAGACACAGAGTAATTTCAAGAAAGACACAAACACTGCTCAGGGAGCATCAAACAACGTGAAGGTTTCCTCTCTCAGGTTAACATCAGCTGATTGGCAGAGTCTATGGAGTGCTGTCTTCACAGGAATTCTCCAGCTCCGGCCAGACTCAGTGAGACACGGTTCTGGGATCCACTGACTATGTTTTCCCTGGCTGAGGTGTTGGGGGAAGATGCCAGAAAATAGGAGAGGGGTAGCAGTAATAAATGAGGATGGAAAGGTAAGTAGAAGCCAGAATGTTAAATGTCAGAGGCTGTGGAAAGTTGATTAGACTTCGTTTTCTCCAGTCACCAGAGGTGCAAAAAAACTACCATTTCTATTAATTTGGGTCGTGCCAAACTGTGGGACCAGGTGTGAGACCCCTGCCTCTCTAAGAAGTAAAATGAAAAATCAGGACCATTTTCACAACCACTGTACTCTGTTCACCCTTGGACTTATTCTCTCAGCTCCTCCTCCTGGAAAATCTGAGCCTCAGCATCACAGCAAATGTACGTGAAGAGTGGTGGTACTTGTCCCGCAGTCGGAGGACAGCCGCAGTCAGACTACAGAGAGGCCTCTTCTCCTCCTTGCGGCTCTCTGGAGGCCTCCATGAGCAGAGGGCAGAACAGGGCCGAATCCTCCCCTCACTGTAAATTTTCACCAATACTACTGGCACGACAGAGATACGGCCATTTGTGTCCATCACGCTCCCCGAGGAAGACAACTTGAAAGAAAAGTCATGGCCCCAACAGTCCTCACAAGAGGACTGGGCTTAGCAAGGACAACAGAGAACCATCCCCGCCTCAGTACTAGCCTGGCACTGAGTACCACACAACAGTAGGGAGTTGAACAAGGTCATGCATAGTGACGCTCTTTGTAGCACAAACTTGGATATATAGCTATGTATGTATCTGAAAGCTAAAGATGTAGCAGGAACATTGAAAAAAATCCACTGCCGTCCCAGACCATCCTAAGCACAAAGCAAGAGCTGCCCATCATTACAGAAATTTGAAGCCTATCATGTAGTAAAGGTAGAAATACCAGTAACATCACCTAAACTTTCTCAACTCCTGTCTAGGTTGGCTCAACCCCCACATACTAAAGGCTGGACAGGAGAAGAGGCATGCCCATTTCCACGCTTCACACCATTCACCTCAGTCTCTACTGTTCTACATGCGAAGTCCAGCACTGACTCAAAAATTACAAGATGCATAATACAGCAGGTAAAAAACGCCCCACTATCTACAGAAGCGGACTCAAACCTGACCCCCACGTTGGAACTACCAGACAGTAAGTTTTCTGAGTCCTATCAGATTTGTGTTAAAGTGTCAGTTATCCCCAAATAGATACATAGATTTAATGCAACCTAAAACAAAATCAACCCCAGAAGATATTTTTGTTGAAATTGACAGGTTGAACCTAAAATTTGCAGGGAAATGCAAAGTACCCAGAATAGCCAAACAGTTTTAAAAGAAATAAACAAATTTGGAGGACTTATACTACATGATTTCAATACTTAATATAAAGCAAGAGAATTGGCATAAAGATAGACATATGGATCAATGGAGCAAAATAGGGTCCAGAAATAAACCCTCACATATGTTTTAAACTGATTTTCAGCAAAGATGTCAAGATAATTCAATGGGAAAAAAAATAATCTTTTTCAACAAATGGTGCTGCAACAACTGAATATCCATATGGAAAAAAATGGATCTTGACCCTTATCTCACATGATACGCAAAAATTAACTTGAAATGAAACGTAAAAGTTTCTAAAATAAAACATATGAGAAAATATTTGCCAGCTTAAGCAGGTGTTATAGCCTAAATGTTTGTGTTCTCTCCCCAAATTCATATGCTGAAGCTCTAGCCCCAGTGTGATGGCATTTGGAGGTGGGATCTTCAGGAGGTAATTAGGGTTAGATGAGGTCATGAGGGCGAGGTTCACATGATGGAGTTGGTGCCCTTATAAGAAGAAACACGAAAGAGTTTGCTCTCTCCCTATCATGTGAGGACACAAGGAGACTGTGGCCATCTGCAAGCCAAGAAGCGAGTCCTCACCAGGATCCAGCCTGCTGGCACCCTGATCCCAGACTTGCAGCCTCCAGAACTATTTAAGTCACCCAAGACTATGGTATTTTGTTACAGCAACCCAAGCTGACTGAGACAGTAGGCAAAGATTTCTTACATGGGATACAAAAAGCGCAAATCATAAAAGAAGAATATTGATGCGTGCAGATTCATCCCAGACTGAAGAACATTGTCAATGAGCAGCAACCGGCACCCAAGACTCTTCCCCTCCGTGGTCTCTGTTCCACCACCCGGGGAACAACACAGTTCTTCAGATCACTGGCAGGGCAGACCTCCACCATTTTATGAACACAGGTCCACAGTCTTTGGTTGAACCCCTTGGGGCCAAATATGATCACATATGAGAGATCACACTGCCTTGATGGCAGCCTCGTGAGACCCTGAGCAGAGGACTTTGTTAAGCCATGCCTTGACTCCTGACCCATGGAAACTGTGAGACAATAAACACGTGCTACTTTTAGCCATGGTAATTTGTTATGCAGCAATGGATAAACTAATTAACAGGAAATAGATATATGAGTCTGGAATTAAGAGGTTCCAGTGGAGACAGAAATTTGGTAGTCATCAGCATATAGATCGCATTTGTGCTGGTTATTGTCCATTTGCCCCCACTTCAACCAATTCTTTACCCTTCTCTGTCTTTCTCTGTGCCCCAGGAGGCTACCTCCTATTGACTACAACACATGGGCTTCCTTGGTTCAGCCAATGGGAGGAACCAGCAGGAGATCAGAAAGCAGGAGAGAGTGGTCAAAACATTTCTTCCCCTGCTCCCTCCCAGCTCTGGGTAGGACAGCCCTCAGACTTGGACAAGAGTGGCCCCTGCTGGGCCAGAAGCGCCATCTGAGTGGGGCTTCACCCTCCAACACCCAACTCCTACCACAAGGGGTTGGCCTTACTAGAAATAGTGACAGTTCACCTACAGCAGCAGAAGGGAGGAGAAGGTACGTGGTTAAAGATGCTGGTAGGGGAGGGATGTAGAGGTGGAGCTTTGAGGAATTTCTCTTCTCATTGTTTCTATAGTCTCAGTAAAGGTCATCAGCTGACAGTGAGGATGATGGAGAAGGCGTCAGAAGTTTAGGGAAAGAGGAAATCATGGAATAGTCATGTAGGAGAACAGGTGAACGGACCAGGGGAATGTACGACAGTTTCCTGAGAGCATTAAAGAGTCACTTGAGGCTGTTGGTCATGTTTAAAGTGATACCGTTCAGTGAGATTCCTTCTCCAGCCACATTCAGCTGTGAGGGTGCAGACGCAAAATAAGCAGATTCAGAGCCAACTAGTGTTGAAGCCTGTCCAGGTACAGCAGACACTGTTGGTGACCTGTCCAGATCCCCTGACACTCCTTCTGTTGCTTTGGTTCCATCTGTCCATCCACCAGCTGGTGCAGGTGCCACTGATAATAGCTCATATCTGCCACCTTCTCCAGGGGCTTGTCCTTGGGTGAACGGACCATCTCACCCTGAGATGCCTGTCAGAGGGGAAAGTTACAAAAGTCCTTCCTTCTTGCCTCCAGATGGGACAGACTCCACACAACAGTTTATACTTGAGGTCAAGATAAGACTTGACCTTCCTTGAAACCACTTCCACGCTTCGCTCTGCCCCTTCCCTCTTCTGCTTCCCTCACTTTCTTACAGGTTCTCCTGAACGCTCCCTTAACTAACCACTCACACGGGAATCCTCATTTCAGGCTCTGCTCCTCAGAACAGCCCAGAGACGCTACCTCTACCAAGGTGAAAAGGCATGAACGATGAGGGGGCGTCAGCGTAGCTGAGAAGCTCCACGGTGGCTGTCCTCTGCCGGCTGGAGCTGGCGGTAGGAGACGCTGTTACAGAGCTGGGCTCCCTGGTTTCAGTAGGGGTGATGGGATTCTAGAGTAGTGGAGGCCGAGTGGCAGCATTAATCATGGGAGACAAGATGACCTTCATTACCACAACAGGCAGCGACATCAGACTAGCAGCCAGGGAGCCTGACCAGGAGGACTCTATGGAGATGGAAAATGAAGCACAGGATTCCTCAGGGCAATAAAGATTTGCAGGCACCGAAGATATCACTTAATACATATAATCAAAAGAAATCAAGAATGAATAAGCAGAAGGTTGGGGTCGGCCACTCAACAGTGTGTCATGATGCTTTACCCAGTTTTCAGACCTGAGCCAGGTGTCAGACCCAGAACCCATCAGCTGAAAGGGAGGCTGATGAGCCCATGCAAGGAGGACATCAGAGCAGGGGGCTGAGGCAGAACCAGCAGGATCCAGGCCTGCGGGAGGAGGGCGTCCAAGCAGAGTGCTGGCCCGGTGGGGTCAGGTTGTTGGTCATCTTCTGGGGGACTCAGCAAATGGTAAATATATGGAGCATAGTAGGGGCCAGATTTTTCACAGTTGGGAAAGGCAAATACAAGTTTATACAAGGGAGGCTGTGGACTCTCTTGGATTGGTGTTGGATTGGAGGTATAGGTGTAAGCTAATTGTTTTCAATATATACATATAGATACAGAAAGATCCATATTTGTCTGTATGCATATGCAGACGCATAGATACATATGCACACATGCACACACACGTGCACACATATATATATTCTAGCTCTGACGACTGGGGTCGGGGTGTCAGCAATACTCCAATGGATCTTGGTTTCTAAACACCACTCTCCATTTAAAGAGAGGAAGGGTACTTGAAAAAAATGGCTGATTCCAGGACGAGGGCAGGAAAAGAACAAAGTGATCTTGGAAAAGTTTTATTATTCTGGAAAGTAAGGAAGTGCTCCAAGAATCATGGAGACGTATAAAACAAACAGGAACCAGCTTCAAGGGACTCTCATTGGAATAATCTGGGGCAATATGAACATCAAAATAAATAACGATAGTACCAGATTATAACTCATTGAATCTTAGGAATCTCTGAGTCTACAATGACCTAAATATATAAATGAAAAAAATAAATGGGAAGAAAAAAATGTTTCCTTATAGTATAATGCCAACTGAAAATTAATGGAATTAGGAAGTCAATAGTTGATAACCATTAGAGTAATAATTAATTCGAGTAAGAAATAGCAATGGATGCTAAAACTAGTGGATTAAAAAGGGATTTAATATAGCTTCAAAGTATTTCCCCCACATAACTCTTACTATTTACAAAGGGGAGACAACTAACTGCAGTGGAGAGCCAAGGCGGACACCATTTTGATCAAGTGACCATATTAACACCCCCAGTGATAGACAAACACACACCGTGTAGGATTGCAGTGAGGACACAGCATCACTTCTGTCGCATTCTGGCCAAAATGTATAACCTAATCTAATCATGAGGAAGGAGTGAACAAAACCAACTTCAGGAACATTCTACAAAATGACTGACCTATAATCTTCAAAAACATGTCAAAGTCACGAAACCTAAGGAAAGACAGAGAAGGTGTCACAGATTGAAGGAGACCATAGAGATGCGACATGTGATCCTGGACTAGATCCTTTTGCTAAAATGATGTTCTTGATGAAATCTGAATGGAGTTTCTGGAAAAGGGTATACAAGATTTTTTTGTACTATTCTTGCCACTTTTCTGTAAGTTTGAAATTATTTCAGAATAAAATCTCTTAAAAACCTACATTTTAATTTTTTTAAAAGAAAGAAAGGCTGAGTCCCCCGGGGGAGGAGCCCTGAAATACCACAGTAAGGATATAGCCGCAGTTCCTCCAGCCCTCCCCAAAGGATTCGGGCAACTGCCAGTATTTGGGGAACTGTAGTGCCAATATTTGGGTAAAAGGGAATACCTACATCTTTTGAGGGCTGTTATTTACAGAGTCTGAACTGACACAGACACAGGAACCCAAAGCGCCATCATTGTCCCCTGTTAGAGAAGTGGCAGATGGGGTCAAGTAATAAATAGAGTCCTGAGCAAGGTCCATCTCTCAGTGAAACCACTGAGTCCACTGACCAACTGGTAGTCATCTCCCCAGCTCTTAAATGTATCATTGGAATGGCCTTGCTTAGCAGATAGCAAAAGCCCCATGTTGGTTCCTTGACCGACGGAGTAAAGGCTACTAAGGTATGAAAGATCAAGTGGAAGTCCCTAAAATTATACCCTCTTCTAGTCAAAATAATAAATAAAAACCAACGTGGCATTTCACAGGGAATGGCAGAAACTGGTACTACCTTCCATAATTCAAATGATGCAGAAGTGGTTGTCTCGATCACACGTCCATTTAATTCACTAGTCTGGCCTTTGTAAAAAGCAAGTGAATATAGCAGATGACAGTGGACTGCTGACATCTACCAAGGAGTACCAAGTATAGCTGCTGTGTTACATTAGATTTGGCATCTTTACTAGAACATAGTAACGTGGACTCTGGTATACGGTGTTGCTTTTGACATGGCAAATGCATTTTTCTTTTTTAATTTTTTTTGTGAGGAAGATTGACACCGAGCTAACATCTGTTACCAATCTTCCTCTTTTTGCTTGAGGAAGATTGTCACTCAGCTAATTTATCTGTGCCAATCTTCCTCTATTTTCTATGTGGGATGCCACCACAGAATGGCTTGGTGAGCAGTGTGTAGGTCTGCCCCCAGGATCCAAACCCGTGAACCCCAGGCTGCCAAAGTGGAGGGTGTGAACTTAACTACTACACCACTGGGCCATCCCCCACTGGCAAATGCATTATTTTTAATACCCATCAGGAAGGAGGATCAAAATGAATTTGCTTTAGGTGGGACGGCAAGAATATACTACAATTATGCTCTCTTTCACAAAGTATTCTAAAGAGACATGGACCATCTGCACGTTCCAGAAAATATCATATTGATCCACTGTATTGACGACATCATATTAATTTGACCTGATGTTCAAGAAGTGGCAAATACTTTGGATATCCAGGAGATAAATATTACAAAAACTCAGGGCCCTGCCTGCCCCATCTGTCGGGTTTTCAGGGGTTCAGTGCTTTGCGGCACACTGGGACATCCCCTTCAAAGTAAAAGATGAGATATTGTACCTTACACCTCCTGCCACCACAAAAGAACCTCGAGGTTTGGGAAACCTCTTCGGATTTTTGAAGCAGCATATTTCCCCTTGGGGCTACTGCTCTCACCCATTTATTGAGTGACATGGAAGGATGCCAGTTTCGAGAGGAACTCAAAGCAAGAAAGGGTTCTGTAGCAGGTTCTGTCCGCTGTACAAGCAACCCTGTCATGTGGGCCATAGGGCCCACAGATCCCATGGTACGAGAAGTAGCTGTGGTAGAAACAGAGGAGCACTCACGATTGCTGGCGGGAATGCAAAATGGTGCAGCCACCGTGGAAAAGTTTGGCCATTCCTCAAAATGCTAAACATAGAGTTACCATCTGATCCAGCAATTCTACTCCCAGGTATAGATTCAAGAGAAATGAAATATATGTCCACTCAAAACCTTGTGCACAATGTTCATAGCAGCATTACTCATAATAGTCAAAGAGTGGAAATAACCTAAATGAACATCAATTGATAAATGGATAAACAAAATGTATATCCATACAATGGCTTTTTATTTGGCAACAAAAATAAGGAAGTACTAATTCGTGCTACAAAATAGATGAACCTAGAAAACATTATGTTCAGTGAAAGAAACCAGACACAAAAGACCACATATTATATGATTCCACTTATGTGAAATGCCCAGAATAGACAAATCCATAGAGACAGAAAGTAGATTAGTGGTTGCCTGGGGCTGGAACAGGGGGAGAGGGAGAGGCACAGGAATGGGGAATGACTGCTAAAGGGTACAGGGTTTCTTTTTGGGGTCATGAAATGTTCCAAAATTAGATTGTGGTGATGTTTGCACAACCCTGTGAATACACTAAAACCCACTAAACTGTACACTTTGTATGACAGGTTAATGCCCACCAGAGGGCATCCACTGCAGAAGAAGCATAAAGCAATCAAGTGGACAGGAGCCAGTAGACATCAGCCAGTCTGTCCTTGGCCACCCTAGTGTTGGTGAAATGGAATCATGAGTGGAACAGCCGTGGTGACAGAGATAGAGGTTACGCACAGGCCCCAGAGCACCAACATACCTCTCACCAAGGTTGATCTGGCTACTGATGTGGCTAATGTCCCACCTGTCAGCAACAAAGGCCAACACTTAGGCCCCTAGTACAGTACCATCCTTCAAGGAGGCCAACCAGCCACCTATTGACATTTGGACTATCATTAGAACCTTCCATCCTGGAAATGCCAGCAATTCATCCTGAGTAGGACTGACACATTTTCTAGGTATTTCTGTTTGCCTTGCCTGCCTGGAGTGCCTCCACCAGCACCACTATCCGAGGCTCACAGAATCAGGGCCAGGACCAAAGTGAGGCAAGCTAGGCATCTGCAGTACAAAGAGGGACGGTCATCTTAAGGTTTCATCCTAGGCACCACTCACCTCACCCAAGTACCAGCATTGCCTCGAGTGTCTGATTTACCAACATGAAACTATAGACATTGCCTTGGATGAAGGGACCCTGTCAACGGCCAAAGAGGAACACAGTGGGGACATGGAATCCACTGGTCTTACCACGTACCACATCATCCAAAAGTGTCTAGCCCGATAGTGGTGAAATGGCCTCTTAAAGATGCAGCTGAGGTGCCAGGGATCCTTAAACCAATGGCCATTATAGGTGGAATGTCCTCCTTGGGCAGAATGGTTGGGTCTAGGAACCAGAGATGGAATAGGATTGGCCCCACTCACCTGTACTCTCAGTGACCCACTTAGGAAATTCCCATGCCTGCAACTCTCAACTCTGGGACTCTACGGGTCCCGGTACCCAGAAAGAGTCTGCTTACACCAGGGAATGAAATAGGAGTTTCATTGAACTTAAAACTATGGTTGCCTCCTGGACTCTGTGCTCTTTGCGCCAATACACCAGCAGTCAAAGAGAGGCATCGCCATACTTCCAGGAGAAATTGACCCTTACCGTCGTGAGGAGGTAAGGCTGCTGCCACATAGTGAGGGCGGGGAGGAATATGTTCGCCACTGGGGTGTCTCTTCCTATTCCCATACCAGATTTAACTGGACATGATAAAAAGGGGTTCAGACCCCCTGAGGGTCTAGGTCACTCCACCAGTCAAATCACCTAGACCAGCAGAGGTGAAAAGGATCTATAATGGGTGGGAGAGAAGGAAGACGATGAGGATCAATTGCAGCCTTGGCGACAGTTATAGAACTGGGGCTGTAACTCATCCCATAACCTTCTCTTGTAACTTTCACTACAACTTGTGGCCATCCGGAATCCCGGAGAAGCAGAGGCAACATGGAGCAAATTTAATATGAGAAGCAAGTGGATCTAAGTGGTGCGAGAGGTGGACTACAGCAGACCATGCCGGTGTTCCTGAGATCCCCTTTTCCAGTTGGGTACATTTATCCCCCACCTGAATTCCTACTAACAGCTCACGCTTGCAACTCCACCAACAAATTGTCTTTGGATAATTGCAGCCACCTCACAGTTCACATTTACATTACCCCCAACCCAGGCTGCCTATAGCCAATGACTGCCCAGTGAGGGAGTGTGTGCAGAAGCCCAACACCCCCCAACTCGAGCTGGAACAAGCTCTGTGGTGCAATTTACACCCGAGAGCTCCCTGCAAGATCATGCTGAGGCTAGACTTGGCTGAAATCACATTCTTGCTCAGCTTCTTCCCCATCCCGGCCAGGCTTTCCTCATTCCCTTACAGGTTTCTCCAGAGAGCATGCCTTAGTAAATAATGTGGGGGCCAGCCCCGTGGCCGAGTGGTTAAGTTCCCGCACTCTGCTTCCATGGCCCGGGGTTTCGTCGGTTGGGATCCTGGGCATGGACATGGCACCGCTCATCAGGCTATGCTGAGGCAGCATCCCACATAGCACAACCAGAGGGACCTACAACTAGAATATACAACTAGGTACTGGGGGGCTTTGGGGAGAAGAAGGAAAAAAAAATTAAAGAAGGAGGAGAAGAAGATTGGCAACAGATGTTAGCTCAGGAGCCAATCTAAAAGAATAAAAAATAAACAACATGCACATGAATCCCCATCTTGGATTCTGCTTCTAGAGAACCTGACCTGAATTTACAAAAGTGATTTCAATTTTAATATGAACACAAAATTGAAATGAAGCTTAAATTGCAGTAATGACAAACGCCATCAGAAAGTCATCCTCCAGACCACTGATTCCCAGACCTGAGATTGAAATCACAAGACAGACTTCTCACAGCGCCATTTCTAGGTCTTATCCCAGACTTCCTTAACCAAAACTCCAGAGGTGCGGCTCAGGAGTCTCAACTTTTTTAAAAAGTTCTTCTAGGGGCTGGCCCCGTGGCCGAGTGGTTGGGTTCACGCGCTCCGCTGCAGGCGGCCCAGTGTTTCGTTGGTTCGAATCCTGGGCACGGACATGGAACTGCTCATCAAACCACGCTGAGGCAGCGTCCCACATGCCACAACTAGAAGGACCCACAACGAAGAGTATACAACTATGTATGGGGGGCTTTGGGGAGAAAAAGGAAAAAAAAATCTTAAAAAAAAAAGTTCTTCTAGACTCAGAGGGAAGGCAATGCATAAGAAGCTATTGTAGCCACAGAAGTTAGTAAAATACACCAAACAGATGTGATTAACAAATGCCTAAAGATGTTTTGTGTATTTTAAATAGTAGTTAAAACTCTATAACAATAGAAAGATGGACTGACGGGTGCTCAACAGGTGGTAAAGCACACGAAGGTCCTTGCCATGCACAGGGGGAGAAGACAAAAATGAATTCCTTCAGGCTCTGTTAGGAAAATGTGCAGTTAAGAACATATGTTGAAAATATAAGGGTAAATCCTAAAATAATAAAAATGTACACCATCAGTTCCCCCCCAAAAAAAGTTCCTCTAGTATTTCTGGTTATCAAGGTTTTGAAATCCACTGGTTTAGACAACTCATTTGAGTTGGATGGTTTTGATATACCTCTGTAGGAACTGGTGGGATATGCAAGATGAAACTTTGAGGTCCCTCCCCATAGTACATGTCTCTGATTCAGTTAACTGAACTGCCTCATTACAAACCAATATCCCTTTACTCAGAAAAAGTGATCCTGATTTTAAATCAAGCTTAGGATGACTATTCATTGCAAATATAATTAAATATGAAATTTGACACAGAAATTTCTGAATATGGTCCATGTTTGATTACAATTTATGAAATCGTGATCATTCTTTTTAGTATATAAGTTACATGTGTTACTGTATCAGTTGGAATAGACTAGGTAATGCTGTGGTAACAAACACCACCACCATCTCAGTGACATAACACAGGAAAAGTTTACCTCCTTTTCATACAAAGCCCACAGCATATCTGGGCACCTCTTCCGGCAGCTGACCTTCAGGTCCACCGCCCAGCAGGGCAGGAAGCTTCCAGCTTAAGGCACCTCCATCGCTACATGAGGCTTAGAGTTCACTGTTGCTAGAAAGACTCACTCAGGAAACCAAATGCTGTGGCCCTGAGGAAACCCTGACCATTTCCACTGATCACATGTCTCACAACGTACCGGCCAGAATGAGGCAGATGGCCGTAAAAAAATTGCCAGAGCCAAGAAATAATTATCCCCAAAGAAGGGCAGTCCTGCTGTATGCCTAAAATGAGAGGAGAAATGCATATTAGGGAGACTAGCAATTTCTACAACAGTTATTAAATAAAATGTGGGAGGTTTATGAAAGTGGAAAAAAGAAAAAATTGTGTGTGCGTATTTCACCACTGTTATTGGGTTTTGGTTTATTTCCTTTGAATCACTGAAAATTCAAATTCTTTTGAATAACATTTTTATTTTACAATTACACACTCTCACTGTAGAATAATTTTAAAATACATCAATGCATACCAAAGAAAATTAAAAACTCTTGCAATCTCACCTCCAAAAGATAACCACATATGATTTTTAACCAAAATTAGAATCACACTATTTACACTTATTTGTAATATGTTTGTTCTCCTTAATATATACAAACTCAATTTTTAATTCCTCAATATATACAAACTCAATTTTTAATTCCAATTTGCTAATGGCCATTGATTGTGACTTCAGGCAAGGCACTTCTCTCTGGGTCTCAGTTATTCTAAAATGAGGATGTTAGACGAGATCATCTCTAACATGCCTGCCAGCTCTGGTGATTTGTGAATATATGTGACTCCTGACGCCTGTAGGTGTTCTCTCTCTCCCACAGGCTATACTCAGGACTATCGTACCTTGGAGAATGAAGACCTTGAACCAGCCTCTCCACTTTCAGGACCCAGAACAGCTCCCAGTGGTAGGGCTCCAGTCTGTCGGAGTGACGTCCAGAGACCACAATTGCTTTTGCTCCTTAAGGCCCAGGGTCCCTGGCCAAAATCATTCTTACAAATTTTTGTCAAACCAGGCTTGGAATTGACAAATATTAGAACCTCTGATTAGAAAAGAACACTGGGGGCTCTTTACCTCCCAATAAAATGTAAGCTCATAAAACAAGGACTTGGTGTGTTCACAACTGTGCACCCTGTCACTTAGGAA
The DNA here is from genome assembly GCF_021613505.1 of Equus quagga. Taxonomy (NCBI): domain Eukaryota; kingdom Metazoa; phylum Chordata; class Mammalia; order Perissodactyla; family Equidae; genus Equus; species Equus quagga. The sequence goes on from NC_060280.1 coordinate 11,548,337, forward strand.
GTTTCTGGGATAGAGTAGGTACTCAGTAAGTAGTTGATCATTTGAATCAGTGAATCTAACCTTATTCCTACCCTTTTCTATCATTCCCGAGGACTCCTGCAACATCTGCTTCTACATCTCCAACAGCTGAGAGCTGACTACCCCCCGGGATACCCAGTCCCACTGTTGCACTGAGAGAAGTGTAACTGGAGGAGGGCAGTGTTGAACTCAATACATCCTCCACCCCAATTGCGAAGTCAAGAACTGAGGGGCAGAGGGGTAGACACGCCAAATGGGGAAAAGTTGGCTGTGAGAGTAGAAATGCAAGCTTCAGAGGCAATAAAATTCCCATTTGTAGACTGAATATTACTTTACGGGACATTTAAGCCCATTTTTTAAATCCTAACTTGAGAGGCAGAGGCAAGCTTCACGTTCAACAAGCATTTGGTGAATGGCCGAGCCTTTCTGCAATTTTTACATAGGTCACTAGAGGGCGCACTTGTCGCTTAAATCGTCACTTAATTGTCCCTGGGGCTGGGGCCCTGCAGAGTCCGAGGGAGATACTGGACTTGAAGAATAAATAGTCAGAGATATTTACTAATATCACAAAGGAGTGATACTAAAAGTAAGATTCCTAACAAGGCAGATACCCAGCGTACATCACATCTACTGAGAAGGGTAGATGGAAACCCCTCCTTTACCACTGATTAAATAGCCAGAGGACAGGAAGCCAACGACCTACAGCTGAATGTTATCACTTCCAGGTGAAGGGGTCCCAGGGCCTTGCTGGCCTGGAAGTAGAGTTATACAGACATCGCCTGCTGATGCTCCCTTATCCTCCAGATCTCTGGGTCTCCTTCTAAAACATTAGGACTAGAAGAAACTACGAGAGCATCCAAGCATTTCCTCCAACGTTCTGTTTTACAGGTGAGGAAACTGAGGCCCAGACAAAGTAAATTACTTGCCCAAGGTCAAATGACTAATGGCAGAGCCAGAAGTATTTCACCAAGTATTTAATAGTTTGGCTACTTGGGGGAGGGAGGGTGGGGAGGATCTTTAGAAACAGCCCTTTGGATTCAGGGCAACCTAAACTCTATTGGTGATTAAGATGGGTCTTTTTAGAAGGGGTTACTGATTATGACATCTTTGCTCAAAAGAGAAAAAAGAGAGAGAGAGAAAGAAGGGAGGGAGGAATGGAGGGGGGAGGGAGGAAGGAAGGAAGGAAAGGGATAAAGGGAGGAAGGGAGGGAGGGAGGACGAAGACAAGAGTGTTCTGAAGCCTTGTCTCCAGGCAGCCTCTGCTGCTGCTCTCTCTTCCTAGCAACTGCAGCTATGCTGCATTGTTTGAAGGACTCATTTTTTTCAAAATCAAAAGATGAAGGATAAACTCCCAAAACAAAAGGCATTTTTCTTCCAAGGGCTTAGATAAATCATAATTCAAGGACAAAAGAGTCAAGGGTGAGCAATCCCTCAAAAGCCATCTGCAGAACAATTAAGCATTGTCAATAGCACAACTCATTTCTGAAGTGCGGACTCGGAGCCTCGGAAGCCAGAACTAGAAAGGGCCTTGGAGTCATCGTATTCACATCCCTCACTGTGCAGAGGAGAAAGGTGCGGTCCACAGATGGAAGGGAGAGGGTCGCAACTCAAACGCTTTCACAGGCCAGGGAAATGAAGCAAGCTGGCTCAGATAAGAAATATTTCAGGTATGTTACAGGAAATATGTGATTTTCCCCTTTAAGAAGAACAACAGAGCAAGCATCTTGACAAGTGGCAAATTACGCATGCCCTTGGTAAGAGGGATAAGAGTGGGGACTGTGGCAAACTGGACATGCCCCCTCTCAAGGGAGCAACTGCCACCGGCTCCATTAGTCACTGTCGTGTAGGCATGCAAGCCTGAAGTTGCCGCATATTCCATTATTTTTTTTAAATATGGATTTGTACTTGAAACGTCCTAATTTTTTTTAATGGTGGAAACTAATTTGAATTAGTTGCAGGCAAAACAGAGCCCTTCTGGAGTTTGGGTTCAGCGGCAAGTTTATGGACTAGGGTACCACGGCATGGTAGGAAAGGGGAGCTCTGGGAAGCTCTGGGCTCCAGTTTTGGCTCAGCCATCCACTTGCTTTGTGACCTTCCAGAAACCACTTTTTTCTGGCCTCTGTTTTCTCATCTGAAATGTGAGGGGGATGAAGCAGGGGATCTCCAAGTTGTGATCTGACAGTCTCTGGGTTTCTGAGTGTTCTTTACAGATGGAGATTCCAAATTAACAAGGCATTGTGGGTAGATCACAGAATCTGGAGGCAAAAGGTGCACAAACTCATGTCTTTTCTTGTCCCTGTCCCCTAGAACTTCAAACACCACATGTCGGAAACTGAGCTTATCATCTCCGCCACTCAAATGGCTCCTCAGCTGGCCGTTACCCACAGTAGATGGCACCACCCCTCACCGGGTCGCCCAAGGCAACAAGCCTGCCCCCATCCTAAACCCTTCCCTCCCCCTCCACCATCATTCAATCAGAGTCCTGTCAATTCCACTTCTTATCTCTTGACTCCGTTCACTTTCATCTCCAAGGCCATCATCCTAATCCAGGCAACCATGAGTTTCCACCTGAATCACCACATGAGCCCCTAACTGTCTCCCTAGCTTCATCCTTACCCGCTCCAGTCCATCCTTCACACTGCAGTCAGAGTTGTCTTCATAAGACACGAGTTCCCAGCTTAAAATCCTTCTGTGGTTGCCCTCAAGAGGAAATCAAAGCTCCCTAATCTTCGGCCCTTGGTTCTGGATGGTTTCGTTCCTGGCCCACGCCCCCTGGGTCTTCTCTCTTGCCACTGCCCCTCCCACTCGGCCCCGGAGTTGGTGGACAACGGGAGAGAAGAAACTGCAGCTTGTTAACCAATGAGTTCCCAGGACCCAGCACAGTCCTGACCCCTGATGCCCACTTGCCATTTGATGAATGAATTAATGAATGAATGAACGAATGAATGAATGAGTGAATATATGAATCCAAGGACTCTGCCATTACTGGCTGTGCACTCTCACTTTCTCCACCTGTAAAAACGCCTGTCCTTACAGGTTGTTATAAGGAGCAAATTAGACAACAGGTCTAAATGAGCTTTGGAGCCTATAAAAGCAGAATCTAGACATCAGTTGCCGCATACTTTCTCTGTGCTTCAGTTTCCTAGCTCATTACCTACCTCAGTACCTGCCTCATAGCCCTAAAGGATGATTTAAGTTAGTTAACACATGTAGCGTGCTTTGACTAGTACCTGGCACATTGTAAGTATTAAATGATGTGTTACTCTGATCACGGCAATGATGACGATGATGGCGGATCTTCACAACCCTCTGAGCTGCCAGGTGTAGTGGACATTTTTGGCTGCTCTTTTGGTAACAGCCTCTGATTTCCTTTTGCATGAAGTCTTGGGTGAAGTCTGGATGGGACTGTCAATCAAGATGTGCCCTTCCTTAGCCAGTGGGGTAAGCCCACAACCAGCCAATCAGACCCTCATTCTCCCAGGATTTTGAGTGGCAGGAAGGGAGGAAAAAAACTTAGGTGCTCATGCATCCTTATGGTGACACACAGATGTGACTGTGGAGATGCTCCTAACCCTGCAAATTTCTTTCCACCTCCCACCTTTCCAAGCATGGTTCTTCAGCCTTCCCTTCCAGCCATGAGCTTCCCCATGGCTTTCCAATAAACTCCTCTTAGCTTATGTTAGCCGATGGTCACTTCCATGGCTTTTTGTCAGAGACCCTGACCAGGCACTGCTCTGGGGTCAGGGGACTGGTCAGCCGTTAACTCACTGTGCAACCTCCGGCGAGGCATGTCTCCCCCTGCACCTCAGCACACTCTTCTTAAAGTGGGGGCCTTCACCAGGCTGATTGTTCCCAACCCTGGCCAATGAGCAGCATCATTTGAGGAACTTTCTTAAGACTGAGCCTCACCCTGATCCTACTGAATCAGGTTTCCCAGGGGGCAAGCCTGAGGACGCATATCTTTTTAACAGTTCCCCCAAATGATCCTGAGACACAGCTAGTTTGGGAAGCACGGGGCTACACTGCCTCTGAGGGCCTCCAAGAGCAGAAGGGCTGGGATTCTCAGTGCTTCTGTGATGCTGCTGCTGTCTAGGATGCCCGCGGGTCACGTCCAGATCTCATCTCTCTCCCTACTCAGAAACTTCCCCTGGCTTCCCGGCAGCTTAGAATAAAACCCAAACTTCTCCCCCAGCCTTCAAGGCCTTGCAGCCTGGCCCCTGCCCCCCTCCCCCACCTCATCGCTCGCTCTGGCCTTCCTGCTGTGCCTGCATGAGAAAACCCTGCATGGGAAGCTCTTCTGGGTTGCACAGCTGGTTCCTTCCTGTAACTCAGGGCCCTGTTCAAACGCCATCTCCTCTGAGAGGCCTTCTCTGGACACCTAGTTGAAAGTGGCCCCATGGGGGCTGGCCCCGTGGCCCAGTGGTTTTCACGTGCTCCACTTCAGCGGCCCAGGGTTTCGCCAGTTTGGATCCTCGATGAGGACATGGCACCGCTTGTCAAGCCATGCTGAGGCAGCACCCCACATGCCACAACTAGAAGGACCCACAACTAAAATATACAACTATGTACTGGGGGGCTTTGGAAGAAAAAGGAAAAATAAAATCTAAAACAAACAAAAAAAGAAAGCCGCCCCTCTCCACCTTCACTCCGCATCACCCACTCTTTTCCTTTTCTTCATGGCACTTACCATTGTCTGAAATTATCCTTTAATTCATTGTTTGAACCTGGTTTGTTGGCAGTGTGTCCCCACTAGAATGTAAGTTCCACGAGAGCAGAGAAGCTGACTGTCCGGCAGTTCTCTAACGTGCACCCAGCTTCTGGAACAGTGGCGAGCTCAGAGCAGGCCCTCAATCAAGCATCTGTTGAAGGAGCGCTTTGCGGGAGCCCAGAGCAGCGACCACCGGAAAGATGAAGGTCTGACTCCCACCCGTCCCCAGACAAGCGTTTCTGATGTTTCCTCCTGAGATGGGCAGCCACACGCCCTTGGCCTTCACCTTGAGCTGACAGGCTGGTGTCTGCGGCCCCCAGAGGCTTGGCCGGATCTGTGGCCAGCTCCCACAGGAAGATGACAGCACAGCCCCCACCTGCACACACCCCAGCAACTGTCCTCAGCTCAGTTCTCCTCTGACAAACCTCGCTAGCGTCCTTGGCTTTTCACTCCTCAGGCTTGTGGCCAGGAAATGCGACTCCAGAGGTGAGCTCTTAGGAGTGCAAGGATGTCCTCTCCCTTTAGATCAATTGTTTCAGACAAAGTCTCTGGTTTTTATTTTCCCATCTCCATCCCCATAGCATCTGCTCCTTGGGAATGGTACTTGGACACTATTCCTAGACTCCTAAAAAACTTACCTTTGCCGATTCAGGTGTGGGGAGAATGTCCAGCTGTCATTGAGAGACCCCACCAAAACCAGCTTCATGAATCCCGTTTATGCATTTGCTACAACAAAGACACTAAGGTCACTGGCCACACGGACCCTAAGGGTCTACCACCAGAAAATCCTCCTGAGGACTTGCTCTGAGAACTCAGGGTCAGAGGTGCCTCAAGCTCTTTACGGAAATGAGGAGGGGAAAAAGAAAAAACAAGGAGGAGGGAAGGGAAAGTAAATATGAGCTAGCAAAAAAAAGCGACCTACTTTGCCACTTTGATATATTGGTGTGTTTCTTCCTCTCTGAAATAATCATTTAAGTGTGCAACAAAAATTTATTGAGTGTCTACTATATACCAGGCACTGTCTGTGACACTTGGGATATGTCAGCGATCCAAAGAGACCACGATGCCTGCCCGTGGGGACTTCGTGCTCCAGTGGAAGAAGACAGACAATTACACAGTGAGCATATTAAATAGATAAGTTATTGAATTCATAATTCATAAATAGATGGATTAATAGAGAATATGTCAAAGGATATCTTGTTACATAAAATATATAATATATGAAATATATAGTTTATAAGTAAACTATCCAATATGTTAGAAGGTAAAATGTGCCACCATAAAAGAAAAGATAGAGAGGGGCCTGCTGAAGGCAGCGGGAAGGGGCCGGCTCCAGAGCTCATCAGGAGAGCACTCAGGGTGGGCTGCATTGAGAAAGCGACACGAGCAAAAACTTGAAGGACGCGAGAGCATCAGTTCTATATAACGTCTCCCTTTCTTTTTGACATCCTAGAAGATCAGAAGAGGATGTGAGGTCAAGCCCAGTGCTCCAGAGGCCCGTGTGGTCTTTGTTCTCCAAGGAGGCAGGACAGGACAGAGGTTATAAGGGCTTAAGTTCCAATATCAAACTAGATTCAAAGACCAGCGTCAGCGCTTACCAGCTACATGACTGTGGGCGTCATATTCCGTCTCTCTGAGCCTCAGTTCCCTCTACTTCAGAACGAAGATAATAGTGCACCTACCTCGCAGGGCTTTTTTAAGGATTAAATGAAATAATGTACACAAATTCCTTTGCCCGCAGGAAGAACCCAATAAAACTCAGCTGTAATGATTAAGCCTTGGTCTTGTCTCTCAGAGCGTATTTACATTTGCCTGGGTCCCGACTCCTCATCCTTATTGATATTTTAGCACTGTTTTATGGTTTCTGCTCCTGTGGTAAGCTACCTCAGATCCTCTGTGGATTGGGGTGAGTTATAAATAAGTAAGTAAATAAATAAAAATCTGGGTAAGGGAACATTTTCACCGAAGCAAAACATTTCATTACAAATAGAGTGAATTGCAAGTGAGGCCAAAAGCAAGAAATATTGACTCTAATCTCTAATAGTCCATCAAAAACCACCAGCAAGACGCTCTCTGGTTACTCAGACCATCTTTCTCTTTCCCAAACCCCTCTTCCTCCCCCCATCAAGAGAGGGCAAATGAGTCACATAAAATGACTCAATAAGCTTAAATTCTCTCAACCTCACAACTGCTCTGCCGCGGCCCTCATGGCACTCTCCCTCTTCCGCGTCAGAGCAGAGGAAAGGAATCAGCGGAGTCCGTTTCCGTGGGGATGGGGTTAGGGGAGAGGGGTGCTGGCCCAGTGCACAGAGTCAGATGTAGGTTAGAAGCTCATCACTGCCAGTAATTAGTGAGCGCTGTGGCTGTGGGCAAGTCCTTGGACCTCTCTGGGCCTCAGGTTCCTGGTCGGCAATAACAGTGCCTCCCTCCTAAGGTGCTGGTGCAGAGGAGACAGTGCACGGAAGCAACACGGATAGCAAATATGTAAAGCCTTCAATCAACGCCAGACTTCCCTTCCTTAACCGCACCCCAAGGTAACACTCTGAAATCTTCAGTGAGACGTGTGCCGGGAAGAAATGGGGTGAGAAGGCTGGTTTAGGAACATTCCCGTGTGATGGAAGCTCCCTATAAGGAGCAAAGGAGAAGGATGATTGTTGAGCCTCTCCTACTTTCTAGTATATTCTCATGCTTCTTCCTCGCCATTACCCTTTGAGATGGACATTGCTATCCACACTCGACAGCTGGGGCTGGGCCCCAGAGCACACAGCTAGGAAGGTTCCAGAGGCAGCCCCGGCCTTCCAAAGCTGGCTTTATGAAGGGCAATGACTAGCTTGCACCACTGATGGAAACTGAGGAAACTGCGAGGTCCTGGACCCCCTTGGGCGCCACGCCTCTGCGACAAGAAGCTGGGCCAGGCTGACGTGCTGAGGTTCCTAAGCCCCTCCCTCCCCTCCCTCAGCCCCCAAGGCCTTCCCTGCAGGGCATCCTTGCTCTAGGAGCCTGGGCTTTGCCATCAGCTAGAGCTGAAGTGGAAACACACACGCCACTTCCGTCAACCGTAGGACCTTAAGCTAGTCACTTATTCTTTCCGGTTCCTCTCCTGAAAATGGGGATCTCAAAACGCCTACCTCCCAAAGTTGTCCAAGGTTACACGGAGCAGCGCATCGAAAACACGCGAGGCGGTGCCTGGCACACAGGAAGCGCTCCTTTACAGGAGCTGCTGTTGCTACGCTGACGCCGTCTGGGGAAAGTCAGCCTTATGCTGAACCACAGAGATGATGCTCTCAAGAGGGGAGAGCGGGTCCTCGAGCCCCGGCTGGCATGTCCACCCCCGCTTGGTTGTCTGACAGGTGATCCACTCTCATCTCACAGGAACCTACTGGGGATAACGAGAAGCCTGCGCCGGGCTCTGTGCCCCTCCCAGGAAAAAAGACCAGTCAAGGCACAGGCCAGGCCTTCCACTTGGTGCCCTTGATCTGCAAACACGCACTGATGGTCCCTTCTGTGCCAGGAACTGGGGAGAGAGGAGACCCGGCCCATCCCAGGAGTGCACAGCACACTTGGGAAAAAGACAAGGAGCCGCTGTCGCAGCAGACAGAAAGGAATGAGGGCGGAGTGTCCCTGGGCATACAAGGGAAGGCTCCACGGAGGAGGGGGCATTTGAACTGGACCTTAGAAGTTAGGTAACACTTGGGGAATGGCATTCCAGGCTGAAAGCACAGAGTGAACAAAGGCTAGACATGGGAAACTACAGGGTTTGTTTAGAGGGTTGGTTAGTCTGGTGAGGCTAGAGGACTGACTGATGCCAGGAGACTGAAGTGAGAGCTGGCAATGAAGGGCCAGTGAGCCTCAGGGGTGGGGAAGACAAAATCAAGGTCAGGACTACTGGAGAAAAGTGGGGGAGTGGGCCTGCAACTTAAAATAGGATGGTCACAGAAGGCCTCTTTGAGGTGGCACATTTAAGAGGTAAAGGAGCAAGCCATGTGACTCTCTGGGGGAAGAGTTTCCAGGCAGAGAAAATAGCAGTGCAAAGGTCCTGAGGCCACAAGGTGGCTGCCATGTTGGTGATGTACTCAAAAGGCCAGTGTGACTGGAGCAGTGGGATGGGTCATCCAGTGTGACTGGAGTGTAGGAAGTGGGGCTGGAGAGTTAAAAGGGAGGCAGCTCATGAGAGGCCTTGCAGGCCCACAACAGGAGCTCCAGCTTTTACTTGGATGGGACCGAGAGCCACTGCAGGATTCCCAGTAAAGGAGCAGCATGATCTGACTTACGTTTCAAAAGGATCGCTCTGACTGCTGTGTAGAGAACCTTGGCAGGGGGCCAAGGGCGGAAGCTGGGAGCCCAGGAAGGAGGCTATTGCAGAAATCCGGGCGAAAGAGGACGGTGGCCGGACCCAGGATGGTAGCCCTGTGGTGGCGCGCGGCGGCTTCCTCATGTAAAAATGGAGCTTAGGATCCCGGCCCTGTGTGCACCCAACGCCTCAAAGAGCCCCCATCGGGATGGAATGTCAGGAACCTCCGGTCAGCGGGGGCCAGCCTGGGGAGTGTGGGATTGGGGGGCGCGTGGGCAGCTCTTTTCGCGTCCAGGCCCCTGGGGCCCACGAGAAAGCCCAGACAGGTGCGCGCCCCGCTGCTCGCGTCAGGAAGGCGAGACCTGGCGGAGGGAGGTCTTGCTCCCCAGAAACGGAACAGGGAAAGACGGGGAGGCGGGCGCCTCCCCCAGCCCTGGAGCGGGTCCTGAGCACCGGGCACTGTGTGCGCCCCAGTGTGCTAACCAGTCCGGTGTGCTCGCGCAGGTGTGGGCATCGTGCGGGCATCAAGCTGGGAGAGACACCACCCCCCCTTCCATTCATCTCCCCCACCCCAGCTCTGACCCCTTTGTCTCGCCCGCCCCTACCCCGCATCTGTCTGCCTGTCCATCCCGCACCGCTATCGGCGCGCGCGGCCCCGCCGGCGTCCCTCTGGCGGTCGCCGTAGCGGCGCAGCCGGGACCCGGGGCTCGCGGGAGGAGAAAATCATGAATGAAATGGATGCGGTGCTGGCGCTCCCCCTCCCTCCGGGTCCAGGCACCGCCGTGCGGGGGCGGCGCCTGCGGGGACTCCGAGCGCAGTTAGGGGAAGGGGTCGCCTGAGACCAGGGTCACGGATCGAGGGTCTGGGGGCCGGACCCCTCCGGCCCGGGCGCTGCCGGGGCTCCCCGCCCGCCGCCCGCAGCCAGCCCCGCGGGCCCTGCGCAGTTCCCGGGGAGCGGCGCCAGCCGCCCGGGGGCGGGGCGGGGCCGAGGCCGGGGGCGCCCACCGAGCTGGCGCTGCGCCCGCCGCTCCGCAGCCGAGGCGCATTCGGCGGGGCGGCCGGGCCGGGGAGCGCGCACGGAGCGCGGGACGGAGCGCCGGGCGGACGGACCGACGGACGGCCGCCCCCGCACACGCAGACGCACAGAGCTCGGCGCGGGCCCCGTCACACACACACACACACACACTCGCGCACACACAGACACACGCACCCTCGCGCGCGCACATCCTCCCGCCGGCCCGCCTGCCCGCCTGCCCGCCCGCCGGCGCCCGGAGCCCGCTCTGGCCGGTAAGTGCGGCGCCTCCGTGGGCGCCTTTGTGTGGGAGCCGGGAGGCGGAGGGCGCGGGGTCCCTCCCGGGCCGGCCCCGCAGCTGAGACCTCCTCCAGCCCACAGGGCCGAGAAGCCGGCGCCCGCCCCCGCCACGCCCCCATGGGGCTCCCGGCGCCCCCGGACTGGGGGAGGGGGCCCCCGTGCCGGGGAGGGGGCCCGGCGCCGGGCCGCGGGGAGGGAGCAGCAGCCACTCCCTACGAAGCTCTGCGCCGTTCCCGGGAGGGATAGGGTAGTGGTCCCGGGTCCGAGCCTCTGCAGCCGCGGCTGCTGCGCGGCTCTTGGCGGCATCGCCTCTCCAGGATCAGAAGCTCCGGAGGGAGGTTGGAGATCGTCGCTAGCCGGCCGGCCTGTAAACGCGGCTCGCAGCCTTCCCCCTGCTTCGCCTCCCCCGACTGTGAGGCTTGAACCAGCCGCTTCCCACCCACCCCCAAAATGAAAGCCCAGCGCGTCCCCCTCCCCCACCATGCCCCTTTTTGCTAGATGAGGCCCAGGCTCCTGCAGAACCTGGAGACTGCCCGGGTCCTTGGCCTGAGGGTCTTACCTTACAAGGATCGTGGGCCTTAGAGGACCAGGTGAACCTCAGGAACTCTTTTAAACCCCTCGTTTTACAGATGGGGAAACTGAGACCCAGTGCGGTGGCTTGACCAAGGTCACCAGAGAGTTAGTGGCAAAACCTGCATTAGAATCTAGGGTCCCTGACTTTCCTCATTTCCCCCCTACACAACTCGATCCTGTTCCCCCTGAAGACCCAGAACCCCAAAATTCGTCCGAGTGTACCGGGAGAGTCTTTGTAATTCCAGCTCTGCCCCCACTTGGAGCGGCAGGTGCCATTCATGTGCTGCCATCCTTACTGTAAAAAAAAAAAAAAAAGCGTTGGCCTTTAATTTGCCTCATTCGGCCTCAAAGGAGGGCTGTCTTATGCAAACGCTCTAGGTTTGGGATTTAGTTTGGGAGGATGAAGCAGCCCTGGACCAGAGACGGGCTTCCAGGGTATGAGTTCTGGTTCTCCCAGGAGTCACAGAGCCTGCATCCTCAGTTGGACCAGGTGATGTGGCATTCAAGGAGTTGTCCCCTTACCCCACTTTGACCTGACTGCATGCCTTCCCAGTCACTCTCCCTCCTCCTTAAGGGCCTAGGTCCCTTTCATCATCCCTTCGGGGAGGTCCCCAGGTCCTTCATGTCTGGCCACCTCTTCCTCCTTGATGTCTGTCGATCGCAGCCTCTTGGTGTTGCTGACAAAGCGGCTGGGTTAGCTTCAGTGACAGCCTCACTAGGCTTGGATGGTGGCTCAAGGCAAGACTCCCTCAAGGGCAGCTGGGTGTCCCCAGAGCTGAGCCCTGTGCCTGGTGCAGAGATGGTGCACCGGGAGGTATGCTGAGGGTGTGCAAGCTGGATATGAGTGGGTGAAGTCGGTGGCCTTTGAGGAGACTCTGTCTGGTGGGGTAGTTGGCAAGGAGGGCAGTGTTCAGTCTCCAGGGGCCTGAGGCGCTTTTCTCAAGAGCCTCCTTCTTGAGTGGGGTGAGCAGCCTGGCCTGGAGCAGAGCCAGGTGACTGGGTGGCAGAACTCCAGGGGCCAGCACTCACATTGTCGTCCACGGAAATGACACTGTGCTCCCGAAGCACCATTTACATAGACTTCGTAATGCCTGGTGGCCCCTGGGTTTTTGCATGCAGTGGCCCCCACCCTGCGAGGGAAGAGGCCTGGGGGCCAGGCCCGGTCTCCTTCTCGCTGGCCGGACAGTTTCAGTAAACGCTCATGACATCCCTGGGTCTCAGTTTCTCCATCTGAAAAATAAGATTATCAGACTGGAGATTTTCAGGGTGTCTTTTGGGTCTGAAGTGCTGGGGAGGGAGGGGAGCCCTTCTTTATATAACTGCTCTGGGTCTGGCTTTCCTCTTCTGTTACCCTGTGAGGGAACAAGGTGAGATGAGATAATTTATGTAGGGTCCTTAAGCACAGTGCCTGGGGCATAGAAAGGCTCGGAAACCCGTAGCTATTAATATCATTAGGGCTCCAGCATTATGGATGTACCCTCCACTTCTTCCCTTCTCCACATTGCCCAAGGACATGGATTTGGGAGCCTCAGAGTCCCTCTCCCTCAAAACGTCCGTCCCCCACTGACCCAGTCCTGGACTTGGGGCTCAGCCCACGTGAGATAGCCGTGAAACACCTGAGCGTGACTGAATTTAATAGTTTGCATAGTGTCGAAGCTTTTCTTACACTCTGTCACTTATGCTTAAGCCTCCTAACACACCCGTGACGTCAGTAGTGCTGTTATCCCCCTTGTGTAGATGGATAAGTTAAGGCCCAGAGTTGGACTTGTGCAGGGATCGTGCCGTGACAGTCTGAGCCACAGAGCCGTGCGCCAGCTCAGACCGCCCGACCCCAGGTGCTGAACTCTTTCTTCTATTGCCTGTGCTTCCCAAGACCTGTCCTGAAAGAGAGACATAAGCCCCCCGGGAGAGTTGAGGAGAAGGAGGGGTTTTATTGTTCTGGAAGACTGGGAATGGCTTCTGGAGAGGCTGGGTAGCATTTGCGCTGGGTCTGAATGGTTGGTACCGTAGAAGAAAGGAGGGGAAATATTGCAGGTAGTGGAGACAGCATGAGCAGAGAGCAGGCAGTGGGGGCTTCGAGGGCATGTGCAGAAACTGGAAAGTGGTTCATTCCTACTGGGCAGAAGGATAAAAGCGGAGCCAGGAGAAGAAGGAAGGCTGGGAGGAGGGTGGAGGCGGTTGCTGGGGTCATTGAGTGCCCAGCTGAGGGATTGGTGTCTGGTTTTTGAGTGGAGGAGAGACACGATCAAACCTGGCCATTAGGAAACTCCCTCTGGCTGCCCTGTGGAGAAGAGACTGGAGGGGGAGGGCCTGCCAGTAGGGCACCCAGGTAGGAGGCAATGACAGTGGTCTAGACGACAGAGAAGGAGGATCTGGACTGGGCAGGGGTGGGCTAGGCTTGTAAGAATGAAAAGAAAAAGGAGTTGATGCAGGAGGCCACGGTGACACCGACACTAGCAGCGGGTTGGACGTGGGTGCTTGAGGGAGGGAGCAATGAGAGGTGATGGCACGTTTTTGAGCCTGAGGGGCTGAAAATGCCATTCACAGAAGGAGCCCAGCAGGAGGGAGAGTGGGGTGCTTGTCAGTGGGGGCCACGGGTCTGACAGGGAGCCAGAGCGACTCCTGCAAAGCTGGCTCACCCAGCACTCCAACTGTCAAGAGCCGGTTTCTTTGTTCATTCATTCATTCTCCAAATACATCAACATCTGCTACGGGCCAGGTTGTTCTAGGCTCTGGGGATACATTGCTGAAAAAGATGAACTTCCTGTCCCAGCTCCACCAAGGGAGACAGAAAATAAAGTGTAAGCAGAGCTAGAACACTTCAAGGGGTGAGCAGTGCTCTGGAGAACAATAAAGCAGGGCGAGGAGTGACTGTGGGGGAAGAGTGGAGGAGAAGATTTACCTTTAAACAGAACTGTCTTTAAGGAGGTGATATCTGAACAAAGACCTCAGTGAAGAGAGGAGGAGACCTGGGAAAATAGCATTCTAGGAAGAGGAGAGCACCAGTGCAAAGGCCCTGGGGTAGGAAGAGCTTGGTGTTTTCAGGGAGCAGCAAGTGTGGCTGTAAGAGACAAGCAGAGAGGAAGGGTGGTAAGGAAAAGGGAGGAGAGAGGGGCAGGGCCAGACCACGTAGGTACTTGTAGGTCTGAGGAATAAGAAACCACAGAGTGTTAATGAGACCAGGAGAACCTGAGTCCTGCTGTCCTTGTTGTCTTCGTGCCTCGCAAAGCAAGCCTAGTGCTCAGCCATGGCTCACTAAATAGTCATCGAATGAATGAGGATTGGAAACAACCCTTTATTTATGCAGTTTCATATCGTGGACTCACATGAACCACTCAGTAAGATCCTATGGCATAGTAAGGGCATAGTCAGCTGTGACGTGATCAAATGATAAAGCTCGGATGATTTTCATGTCTGTGTCGTTATTCAGGTATGAAAATTTGAGTCAAACCCGCATATTTTACTCAGTATGGCTTGATATTATAAATACTGCTGTTGACTAAGACTAGATAGTAAAACATCCCTGAAAGGAGTGGAAACCAATTAAAATGGTAACGTTTTTGGTCTTCCCTTATCCCCCTTTGGGCGCAAATACACCACCTCTGGCTTCATTTCAGATTTTCCCTTGTGCCCTCAGCCATTTCCCTCGTAGAGATTGTAAAGAAACTCATCTCTCTACAAAGGCCTGTATTTGCAGGACAAGGAATTGTCATCCTCTCCAGCAGATTGACAGAGTCCCTAAACGGCAGAGAGGGCAGTGGGGAGGGAGAAATTATTTATGGAAGTGTGTATGCTTGAGGCGCCTAATTAATTGTTTAAATGGATCTATAAGTGGGAATGGAAAACCTCCAGAAGATGCTAATCGTTTCAAGCTTACACAGGGTATATGTGAACATTTCAAAACATATGGCAGCCTTTACCAAAAGTTTAACCAGCTTGCCAGGAAATACGTTCTTACCGGTGTGGGTCAGCGCAGCTGTCTGTGTGCAAGCACCCGTGTTCAGCCCTAAGCTTACTCATGACTCAGCGACCCGGGCCCAGATCCTTCTCTCTCCCAAACTCAGTTCCCCTCTCGGGGAGGAAGGGGTTGGGTTTGTGGGGCCTCGGAAGCACTAAGCTCTGTGGTCTGTGCTATCTCTAGGCCCACATTCTTGACTTCCTGGGGGACAGGGACGGCTCTCACAGTGTTGGGGTGTGGCTCCCCGTGGCACTCAGATGGTGTGGCGGATGGGAGGCAGGCACGCCATCCTGTCACAGAGGAGATGGGATGCTCCTGTCAAGCACATGGAGCCACATGTGAGGCTGGACGTTGTGAGGGGTCAAGATGACATGTGTTCTGAGTCTCCTTAGAATCATAGACTTTTTGGATGCCCTGGTCCAAATTCCCTCTGATTCCTTGTGTCTTGTTGCCTGTGGAAACTGGAAGCTCAGGTCAGCCCAAGAAAACATAAAACTAAAAGCCCTTTTAGTTTTTGAACAGTGTGATCACCAAAAAGCTCTTTCTTACCTTAAACTATGGCATTATGGAAGGTAAGGTTTCCCCCCGTTCCTCAACATCATCTCCATCTTTTCTGCCTCTGGTGAGATGTGGGACGAGCACCTTGGCCACCCGTGTGTGGCAAAGCTCCAAAAGTCTCAGACTCTTAGACTCAAGAAAGCTTTTCCCACTGAACTGCAACACGTGGAATAAAAGGCACCGTTCTTCCCGTGTCCCCTTGAACCAACCTTGACTCGAGCCTCTGTGCCCAGGGTGCGGCATGCTGGCCTGGGAAGGGGTGCCCTCGGGCGGGAGGAAGGGGGTTCACAGTTTGCAGATATGTGAGGGAGCAAGCATCTTGTGAGAGTGTCTGACTTCAGGCTAGTGTAGGGGAGAGCTGTTTAGGCCCGTCTCCTGGTTCCCGTGATAGCAAAATAGAACCCCTAAATTGCCCTTCCTTTGCATGGTAGGGTGGCTGTTGAAGTCCCTGGAGAGACGTACTAAGCTTCAACTTGTCTTTCTCAAGAGAAGAAGGGCTTCCGTCTCTCCCCAGCTCTCCGGAGGCCACTCAGGAGGGATTTGTGGCCCTCGTCGGGGGGGGGGGGGCACGGGGGGCAGCACATGGGTGTCTGCAGTCACCTCCAAAGATGGCATATTTCATCGTCAGCCTAAGGATGTTGCCCAGCCTCTGAAAAATAAATTACATTGAAACAAGAACACAGCCATTCTGAACAAATGTGAGATTAACCATGATTTTATGTACCGTTCTCTTTCTTCTATAGATCTGTGTTTTTTAATAGTTGAAATCAGTCCACATACAGTTTCATACCTGCGTTTTTCACTTAACAGTTTATCTAAACTTCTGTGTTCACACCTCATCTTCTTCTGGCCTCAATGGCTTTACCATGCTTTGCTTAATCATTTCTTTATTGGTGGACATCGTCGGTGGTGAACATTTTCGAGCACAGCTTTTCCATCTCCGATTCCCAAGGTGTCAGTTTAAGCCTTCCAGAGAGGGTATGACAGGACAAGGGGGGCCAAAGAACGAGCAAGGGAAAGAAACATTCAACAGTGGACAGATGCACATTGACTTCACGGACGCAGATAACATGGCCCCTGGTCCTGGGGTGGAAAGAGAACAGAGGACACCAGAGCTGGAGCCAGGAGAGGATGGAGAGGGAGCTCAAGGCCAGGACACCAAAGTCACAGAGCACTGAGGGTGTGACGTCAGATTTCAGTTGGAGTCCCTGCAGCACTTTGTTCATTTGGTTTGGGGTGCTTGTGAAAACTTATAGTGAAATACATAAAATTTACTCTTTTAGCCATACAGTTCAGCGGCATTAGGGTCATTCACATTCCTGTGCAATCGTCACTACCGTCTATCCGTAGGACTCTATTCACCTGGCAAAACTGAAACTCTGTACCCGTTAAACAATAATTCCTCATTCCCCCTGTCTCTGGTAACCTCTATTCTGCTTTCTACCTCTGTGCATTTACCTATTCTAGGTACCTGATATATGTGGAACCGTACAGCATTTGTCCTTTTGTGTCTAGCTTATTTCACTTAGCAGAATGCTTTCAAGGTCTGCCTCTGTTGTGGTATATATCAGAATTTTCTTCCTTTTGAGGGCTGAATAATATTCCAGCATATGGATATACCACATTTGCTTATCCATCCATCCATCGATGGACACTTGTGTTGCTTCCACCTTTGGCTATGGCAAATAATGCTGCTGTAAACTTTGATGTACAGGTGTCTGCTTGAGCCCCTGCTTTCAATTATTTTGGGTATATACCCAGAAGTGGAATTGCTGGATCGTGTGGTCCTTTTATGTTTTAACTTTTTGAGGAACCACGGGATGCTTCATTTTTTTAAAGGATTTTTGTGTAACCAGCATGAAAAAGACCACTGAATGAAGTCTTAGGAGTGGAGGGTCCAGGAAGAAACCCTCACTTGTTTTAACACTAATTTTGTGTAGGCTCTGCATGCCCTTGGAGGTAAAAGAGAGGAGAGAAGAGAGACTACAAATGAATACAAATGAATCCAGCCTCCATTTTTGAGGAATTATTGTGATTTGAAGACACTGTGGGTGGAAGAAGAAAGCTCCCAGGAGAGATCTTAGTGGATGGAATTCATTCATGCGAGTATTTACTGTGCCGGGAAATCAACACAGCCACGAGGATCCTGCCCACAAGGAGCTTCTGTCTCCTGGGGGCACCAGAGCAGTAACGTGGCAACAGTGGTCCATACTGATGTGTGCTATGATAATAATAAGGACTAACTTCTTCCGAGTGTTTACTATGTTATTTCACCCAATCTTCATTAACAGTTCATTGCAGAAGGTTTTTATTATCCTCAGTTTATAGGTGAGGGAGCAGACTCAGAGAGCTTTAGTAACTTGCTGGGACACACAGCAAGTAGGCGGGGGAGCCAAAATTCACACTTAGGCAATAACTGTTACCTGGTGTTGGGCTGAGGGCTGCGGGAGCACAGAAGAAGCACCTGCCCAGTGTGGAGGTCAGAGAAGGCTTCCTGAAGGAAGGGGCAGGTGAGCATTTGCTGAAGTCGGCTGTGCCCTTCTTTTGCCCCTGATTTCAGAGGCAGCGGCAGCAGCAGCATCCACCTCGCTTCCAGGGACCCAGTCCCCAGGCACCCCACCTCACGGAGACCCCATTTCAGAGGAAGATGATAACGTTCATCATCCCTGTTGCTTATGGAGGGCAGGGAGGCCAGAGGGGAACGTGTTCTGTTCCCTCTGACATTCGCTGCCTCTGACCACCCTGCTGGTGTCCTTCCAACCCCTTCTGGGATGCCTGCAAGGGACATCCCAGGGCTGCTCCCGGGCCTGGGCAGCTTTGGGCCAGCAGGCTGGAGTTGGCCAAATACAAGGCCCAGGAGAGGCAGTGGAGGTCATAGTCCACCCCTGTGTCACTCACTGCCCGGAGATGCCTGGACCTTGTGGGCTCCTGTCACCACTGCAGCCTCCTCTTCCCAAACCCAGATGTAGCCAGTTCTCTCTGCTCGTTAAGCCCTGAGCTCCCGTGGCCTGCAGGGACCCTCTTGGCCTTGGGAGGGAGAGTTCTTCGTTGGAAAGGCATCCCGGGCCCCATCCCCCAACAGTTTGCTACCTTCAGTCACTGTGACAACCACGAATGCTCACACACGTTTTGAACGTATATTTTATGAACAGGAAGAGGTGCAGACCTCAAGTGTTCCGTTCGGTGAGTTTTGACAATTGAATGAAGTCATGTAACCATCACCAGGACTGGGATGTGGAACCTTTCCAGCACCCTGAAAGTCTGAAAGTTCTCTTTCTCCTTTCCACTCAGTACCCGCCCTCGGGGTAGCTGTTGTTCTCGTTTCGATCATTGTAGATGAGTTTTGTCTGTTCTCGATCTTATAAATGGAATCATATAGCATGTGGTCTTTTGTGTCGTAAAGTAGCTTTTGAGAGTGATCCACGTTCCCACACCCCCACCCTCCCTGACACACGCAGATTTCCAAATGCCGTCTAGCATGGCGGTGCCAGCCTTCCTCCCAGAGGAACAATGACCCGTGAGTTAAAGTCAGTGTGCCTCAGCCCGATGCACGAAGGCCTCTGCCGTGTGATGCGGGTCCCCTCTCCTGCCCACTCTCCGGCCACGTGGAGGTACCCACCTTCCGCTTCCCATCTCCAGGCCTTTGCCCCTGCAGTGTTCTCTGCCTGGAACGCCCTCCCCACTGTCTGCTGAACTCCTGCCTGTCCTTGCGGTGCGGGGACGTCACCTCCCTGTGGCCCCCCAGACTCTGCTGTTTTGCCCTCTGGGCACTCCCGTAAGGCAGCCGCAGCTGACATGCAGCCCGTTTCTCATGCTGCTCACTGGACTGCAAGCTAGTTGAGGGCAGGGACTGAGTCCTAGTCATCTGTGCATCCCCGTAGGCCCAGCACAGAGCCTGATAGTAGAGAAATGGGTATAAGATTATAGCAGGTTTTATCTCAAGATTTGCTTAGAGATAAACTGGGCTTAAAATCACTGTGCAAAATATATTCTAAACCACCCTCTGAAGCGGATAAAAAGAAAGGTGGTCCAAACAGGCAGTGTAGTCCCTGACTAGAGCTGGTACATGTGGAGTGAAACTCACTATATGAGGCAGAGACCCCCAGCCCTTCCCCAGAGGACCTAGCATCGTGGGAAATGGCATTGATGTGTACATAGTAATGCAGCTCAGGGAGCCAAGGGGACAGGGAAGAGATCAGAGTCAATTAGGGAAGGCTGCCTGGAGGAGGTGAGTTCCCCGAGTTTTCAGAGAGGAATCTATTGAGCCAGGGGGTTACATAATCAGAGGGTAATTCACAAGAAGACTTAGAGCATGATCCGTGGCAGCCTGGATCATGGGCCTCATCTGTCCTCTTTTGATGCTGGTCCTCTGCCACATGCAGCTGCCCTTCCCTCCTCTTTCACTCCTTTTCACTCACTTCTTTCTTTTTCTCCCACTTAGTCACTCCCCATCTTCCTTCCAACTCCGAGTGTGTAGGAAAGAGCTGGGTGCGCAGCACCCTGCCTGCCAGCCCTCCACTTCTACACCGGGCTCCCTGTCATGGGGAACAGAGAAGGAGGCCCATCCTGTGCCCCTTCTCAGCCTGGCAGCTCCCAACAGCCACAGTTATGGACAGGAGAGCCAGGGAGTAGCCCTGATGGCATGCAATCTGTTGCCAGCTTCTAAGTCACACATCAAACACTGAGGGGAGAATTCAGCCAGAAGAGAGGTCAGCGTACAGTTGACTCACTGGGGAGGCTTCCTGGAGGAGGCATGAGCCGAGGCAGGCCTTGGAAGGGCAGGAAGCCACAGCTCGGAGAGGAGGAGCAGGGAGCATTGTCCAAGAAGGAGGAACGGGATGAAGGCTGAGGGTCAAGGGTGAGCATGGCTGGGAGGTGGGGCAGTTTGCATGACAGGGGAGGACCCTAGGAAGTCGGGTTTCCAGTTCTTTGATCCACCCTTCCCAACGGCTCTGGGTCTGACTGGGGGACCTGGAAATAGCCCGGGGCTCTCCAGAGGGGAGAGGAGTCAGCTCTGCTGGGGAGGCCCCGCTCCTCCTCAGGCTCCTCTTTCCTGCACTGCTCTCATTAGCTCCGGGAACACCTGACAGCCCGAGGAAATAGGAAACAGATCTTTGTAGCTGATGGCGCTACCTGGTGCAAAAAGTGGGAGCGTCTCCCGTCTGGGTTGGCTTAGAGGGAGCCAGGAAATGAAGCTTGGAGCCAGGTCAGCAGTGATGACGAGGAGGATGTCTGCCTCGGGTTGCCTAGTACTTTCTGTACCTCAGTCACTTCCGCCGTCTACCAAACCCTGGGCAGGCAGCTCTTATTGCTCCCATGTCCCAGAGGAGGAAACTGAGGCTCAGAGAGTTTCAGACAGCGGCTGGGGGCCCCGTAGGGAGAAGGTGGCAGAGTGCAGTGCTTCAGCCAGGTCTCGCTGCCTCCGAATCCATCCTTTTTCCAGAGGACTACGGTTGCCTTAAGGTGTGAGACCTCAGGATGTCAACCTGTCATGTTTTCAGAGAGTCTTCTCAAGACTGGAGACCTCTGTTGACAGCCTGCCCTGGCCCTATGGTTTCCAGCTGTCCGCTGGCACGAGGCAGTGAGGGGATCAACCATCCTTGGCCCAGGACCAAGCTCCATCCTGTCTTCTCCATTGGCCACCTGAGCAGGACCAGAGTGACCACTCACCTGCTCCCGTGCCAGTCCTTAACCCCTCTGCATGCTGTTAGCTCCTATACAGAGTGTGGCAGGGGTGTCCTCTTCACAAGGATCTCATGAGATAAGGTATCGGAAAGCACGTGGCATGTAGTGGGTCTGCAGCTGATGTTTATTAAATCTGAATTCAGGAGGTCAGACCCTTGTCAACCTTGACTCCTGGTCCCATCTGGCTTTTTTTTCCTTTCCCATTCCATTTGACATCCTGCTCGCACTCTGTTCTCTCTCCTGGCAAAGGAGCCTCAGACCCAGCTTATGTTTCCAAATGCAGCCTTGGCCTTGCCTCTTCCAGTCCCTATTTCTGACTCAGTTCACCTGACTCTTCCACCCAACCCTAAAGTGCCCGGATCTTCCCGGCCTGTGCTGCCACAGCTTGAGCTAGGCCTGAGCACAAAAGGGTTAAATCAGAGGCTGCGGGTTGGGGCCCCGATGGAGCACTAGACCCCACCTTGGGGTAGGGCAGGAGTTGGGCCTCCTCAGCTGCAGTGGGAGCAAACACAGCTCTGACCCTCGCTTTCCCCTCTGTGAGTGCTGCATGCCCCATGGGAGGTGGTGTTGTAAGCGATGAAGAGTAGAGCAGATGCCAAACGAGAGCATCCTGGATGATCTGGAGCACGGCACGGGCGGCCCTGGCGGTCCAGGCCCAGAGCTACCATCAGGGACGTCTAGGGCTGAAACCAGAGGCAGGTAGAGACCAGAGGCACAAAATCGTTTGTGATCAGGGTGGGCGTGTAACCAGCACAGGCTGGGTCAGAATTCTAGTTCCAGGTGGAGAAGGGAGAGCTGCAAGAGTGGGCAAGGCCTCAATCCTAGAAGGCGGATGGCCAAGATGGAGACTCTGCCTGCCAGGACGTCAGGCTGAAGGCCAGGCGCTGGGGTCAGGCCAGTGTCAGAGCCAGCGAGCCACAGCAAGACTGAGTGTGGTTAAAACTCTTAACAACAGTATTAGTAGCTCCACTAACATAGAGTGCTAGGTGCTGGGCGCTGTGCTCCTCTGAGAGCTTTGTCTTTACTTATCATAGCAAGATGAGGAGTTAGGGACTACTCCTGGTGCGTTTCACACGGGAGAAAACTGAGGCGCAGAGCTTTGAGGTAAAGCTCTGACCTCCTCTGAGACTGGCAGTGTGAGCCCTCACATTCATAGCTGGACATCAGCCATGGTGGGGGCATTTACGCCATGGGAATCGGTAAGTGCCACAGATCAGGGCTTTTTGCATTTTTATTTATTTACTTATTATGGCATTTTTTTTTTAAAGATTGGCCCTCAGCTAACATCTGTTGCCAATCTTCTTTTTCTTCTCCTTCTCTTCCTCCCCCATCCCCCTCCCCCTCCTCCTTCCTCCCCTCGTATATAGTTGTATGTTCCAGTTGTAGGTCCTTCTGGTTGTGGCATGTAGGGTGCCACCTCAGCATGGCCTGATGAGCGGTGCCATGTCCCTGCCCAGGAAGGGAACTGGCAAAACCCTGGGCCATGGAAGCAGGTGCGCAAACTTAACCACTTGGCTATGGGGCCGGCTCTCATTTTTATTTATTTTTAATTTTTTTTTTGAGACCCAATTTACTAGCACAGCACAAGACTCATCGTGGAGTCTCCGTGGACCTCACCTGTATGGGGGAAAGAAGGGCTGTGTGAACTGAGAAGCAGGCAACGCCCGTCACACAAGATGCTGACAACTGACATTTTTAGGCGCTTACTGGGCCCTCTCCTAAGCATTTTATGTGCATCTCATGTAAAAACTTCATGTGAGGATCAAAATTCATTTAATCTCCTTGAGAACCCTCTGAAGTGCAGACACTGCTATCCCCCTTCACGGATGAGGAAACGAAGGCACAGAGAAGTCAAGCATCTTCGCATGATCAGACAGCCAGTGGGGGAGCCTTGCTTCATGCTCAGGCAGCCCAGTCCCAAAGCCTGTGCTTGCAATGTTTTCACTGAGCCTTCCTTATACGTGCTCAAACTCTAGCCCACTTTTCACTTATTTTTTTGATAAATGTGGCTTGAATATCTGCCTGGTGCCAGAGAGAATGTTACGCATGGGAGACAGAAAAGTGCATATCAGAGGCTGCACACCCAGGGTTTATATAGAGGCTGGGCCTGTGGTTGAGACAAACGGAGTGTGAAGCCTGGTTCTGCCACTTTCCAACTGTGTGACCTTGAGCAAGTGACTCAGTGTCTCCCAGTCCCGGTCTCCACGTGTGTAGGAGGGAGACAATAGCTGTGTTTAGCTCATGGGGTTACGGTGAGAAAGGGATGATGTAATCCATGTACGGCACCTGGGCAGTATCCAGCAGCCAGTCAGCACTCAACAAAAGGAGGCTGCAGTGATTAGGAACCACAGGCTTGTGTACCCGTAGCCCAGTGTGAGGCGGGATCCACGCACCAATAGAATTACTGATCGGAGGGCTCCGGACAGAGAGGGAGTACCAGGTCTTCCTAAGGGCGTCAGGGAGGGTTCTGCTGAGGAGGTGACATTGGAACAGGGTCTTGAAAGGGTCTTAAATAGTTTGCCAAGCAGAGAAGGGAAAAGGGAGCTTTCCCAGTGAAGGGAAAGTGCATCCCAAGACGTTATAGGTAGGAGTGAGCACCCGACTGAGTGGAAGTACGAGAGCACCCCACAAGAGGTGTGGCTGCCCTTCACGTTTGTGATCGCCTATTTTCTCCCGGTAAATTAAACTGTGGACCTGGGGGAGCGGGGTGTAGAGAGAGGGAACAGAATGGAGTGTTTTCAGAGTCTTGGAGAACAGAGAGTTAGACCAGATGAGCTTTGAACTCTGAAATCCTGCTCTTCGATTTCTCTTCTTTTGGGCTCCTGTCCGAAACACAGATAGCACTGTCCGAGCAGATCCTCGTCATCCCAGCCGAGCGTGGCCCCAGTCAGTAACTGGCTGGGGCGGGATCCGCCCTCCGCACTTGAAGGTCTGGCAGCCTTCGCCCAGGCTCTGTGGACCAAGGTCTTGTTTCCCTGGTGCTGGGAGCACCCTCTGCTGGTTCCACCACCATCCATGTCATTAAACCTTGACAGCCCCAGAACTGAAGCTTGACCTGAAGGAAAGGCCCTTCAAAGTTACTAAATTCCATTTCTTTGATTTCCACTTGGTGCTAGTGAGATTCAGATTAGAGGAAATGACTGGCCCAAGGTCACCTGGAGGCCTGGGACTAGAGCCCGGGGTGCTGGGTCCTTGGCCAGTGAGTGCATTTGTCACTCCAGTAATGGAAAACAGCTGCCACCATTACACACACTCCCCACACGAGCCAGTCTCCCAAGGAGAGCTCCCTGGGCTGCTTGTTCAGGCGGAGAGATATGGGGTCATGGTTGGGAGCAGGACGTCTGGTTGCTCTGTTCTTGAGCAGGACACACAAAGCTAATGGGCCTGCAGCCATGAGCTCCTTCAGGTCCCTGGGCCAAGGACAGACTCACTGGCATCTCCTTCTGGCTCCTTCGCCAACTCGCCCCCGTGTGAACCTGGCACAGTCACTTCACCCCCTGAGCTCTAGTTTCTTCATCTGTAGAATGGGGATGCTGCCCCATAGAACAATGATGAGGATTTTTTTAGAAGAACGTAAACAGTGCAGCTGCTGTGGTCTGCTGTTTTGTTAATGTCCGCTCTCTTCCTGTTTTCAGAGCACTGTTTTCACCAAAGCCTGAAGGCCAGAAGAGCAGAGAGCTTAGGAATATGGGCACTGAGGGGCAGATCTGCCATTCCTAGCTGCGTGGCCTGGGGCGGGTCACTTCACTTCTCTGAGTCTCCATTGTCTCCTCTAGAAGATACAGGTAATGGTGGTGTGTTGCTCCCAGGGCTGTGAGGATTCAGGTCTGCCTTACCGCTCCGAAAGAAGGAGAGGAGGAGAACAAGAAGGAAGAACTCACAAATGTGCCTCTTGTTCCATTTCCCCGTCCACACTCCCTGCGCACACGCCCTTCGTCAGCTGGAATTTCCTTCCCTTCCTTGGATGTGCCCTGCTTTCTCTCACCTCCAGGCCACTTCCCGGGCCCTCCTTCTGCCTGGAACTCCCACCTGCTCCTCTCTCATTCCACAGCTGCTCACCCCACTCCTCCTTCATGTCTCATTAGAGATTCCTTCCTGGGAACCTTGCCTGACCCCTCTGTCTCTTTAGGGGCCTTGCCGGTGCCCCCACAGCATCCTGCATTTCTCCCATCACGTGGCGCACCTGAGTCACCACTGCCTCCTGCTCCCCTGCGGTCCCCCACTGTGCAGTGAGAGCCTATGGTGCATGGTATTCCCAGGGCGTCACACCGTGACCTGCACATAGTATGTGTTTAGTAAACACTAGATGAACAAATGGATGGTCCAGTCCCTGAGTCAGACTCACAGGAAACACGGAAAATTGTTGCCTGAGCCCCTTCCCAGGCTGGGCCTCTCCAGCCTGCCTCCATCTTCCCTTCCCTTGGGTCTCTGCCATGCCCCTGCCCCCACCCTCATCTCCCACCAACAGAGCAGGATGGAGGAGGAGTCATCATTTATCTGGGCACATCCCAAGCAGAGAACACTCAGACCCTGTGTTTGGGATCCAGAACACTCCAAGTTTGCAGTCTGCTCAGACGTGGGGACAGATGGCTGGACAGTGGACAGCTGGGCAGGGAGGGTAGGCAGCTCGGCAGGATGGAAATAGCAGTGAACTAAGCATTGGGAGTCCTGGGCTCAGAGCCTGTTTGTTCCACGAGTTTGCTGCACGCATCAGTCTGGGTTCTTCAGTTGCCCGCAACAGAAACTGACTGTTGGTAACTTAGGCAGAAAAGCTACTTAGTAGAAGGCCTTTGGGGTATGACACAGAATGACAGGTGACTGACCCCTGGTCTTGGGCCCTCCCCATGGCAAGGGACAAGCAGTGCACCAAGAGAAGAGAGCAGTAACTCCCAAAAGGGAGTCGAGATTTTGTTTACTACCTGAAAACAACTGTTCACACACTGTGTGACCTCTCTTGCCTCGGTTTCCCCATCTGGGTGTTTTAAAGTTGGCCTCTGTCCTCCATTCACATCTCCAGTGTGCTTTTTGCTGAGAAAGCTCCCTGCCCTGGCCCCAGATGGCGCCTTTGCCCATCCAGACCCCTAGGGAATGAGCTGTGAGGGAGCCAGGTGAGTGAGCCTACGGCTCCCCCAGTTGGGGAGGGCGAGCCCTCTCCGTGTGCGTGCTCTGGGACACACAACTCATTTGCTGGAGGCAGTCAGCCTGATCATTTGTTTTCCATGGAACCAGCCTGCCCTCTGCCCCGGCGTGCTGAACGTCGGGTGGCAATCTGGATGACATTCTCAGGCCCTGTGCTGAACACCTGGGATGCAGAGGTGGCTGAGGGGGTGCGAGGCTCCGGGTCACTGGACCCGGGTGGGGAGGCAGGTGTATAAACAGCTAACTGCAGCAGCAGAACAAAGCAAGAGGCCGAGAGAAGTGTGAGCCAGGGCTGTGGGGGAGCCCCGAGATGAGAGCGCTGGATTCTTCCTGGGAGTTCAGGGAGTGCTCCTTGGAAGAGGTAGCGTAGAGAACGAGTACGCTTTGGCAGGAGGAGGAAAGGAAATTCCAGGCTGAGGTAACAGCGTGAACAAAGGCCTATGAGTGGGAGTGGACGGGTTTGTTCAGGGCATGGAGGTATCTGGTGGAACCAGAGCTTCAGGAGGCTGGTGGGAACTCGTGTTGACAGCCAGGGATGTCTTCAGGGTCCTGGGAGCCCAGGAGCGTGAAGCCCAAGGTGGAGGGCGTGTCTGCCTGGGGCTGGGTCTGGGGGTTCCAGGGGCTCAGCCTCACACCCAGGAATCCTGGCTTCAGCATCCCAGCTCCTCGCCCCTCACCCACCTGGGAAGAGGGCACAGGCTCCTCTGCCTCCCTCCCCAGACCTGTCAGCTCCTTCTCCGTACAAGTCCTGGGCAAAGCTGGCATCCACTCCAGGATGCTTCCCAGCCGCACCCACTCATCGCACCCCCAGGCAGAGGTGAGGTGCTCCCAGCCCGTCGCAGACAGGCCTCTGTGAGAACACCTCAGTTACCTGCTCTGTGTCTCCCCAACCCGCCATGAGCTCCTGGAAGATGGGGTGGGCTGGTCCAGGCCGGGTCTCCAGCACCTAGCACCGGTGGAGTAGCTGCGGGGCACACATGACCTCACATGCACGAAAGAAGAAATGACATGATGACATTCAAGCTGCAGGGGGCCTAGAGTCTGACCACCTTGTTTTATAGATGAGGCCTCAGGGGCCCAGGGTGAGAGAGGATTGCCCAAAGTCGTGGGCATGTTGGGAGCAGAGTTTGAAAGAGAAGTTTGGTTCATAACAGTACTGTTCACAATAAATCAAAAGGTGGAAACAACCCAGACGTCCATCACCTGATGAGTGGATGGATAAAATGTGGTATATCCATATAGCCGATTATTCAGCCATAAGAGGAGTGAGGTGCTGGAACGTGCTACAACATGGATGAACCTTGAAAACATGCTAAGTGAAAGCCAGACACAAAAGGCCACATATTGCATGATTCTGTTTGTGTAAAATGGACAGAACAAGCTAATCTATAGAGACAGGAAGGGGATTAGTGGTTGCCAGGGGAAGGTAGAATAGGGAGTAACTCATTAATGGGTATGAGGTTTCGTTTTAGAGTGATGAAAACTGTTCTAGAACTAGATAATGGTGATGATTTCACAAGATTGTGAATGTATTAAATGCCACTGAATTGTACACTTTGGTTAAAATGGTGAATTTTATGTTATGTGAATTTTACCACAATAAAAAAAGGAATAGTTTGGGACCAGATCAAATACCACCAGCCAGGTCTGATGTCCATTCCTCAAACACATGCTGCTGGCCCGCTTCCTCTTGCACAGCCCCCCAGCCCAGGCTGGGGGCGGGGGTGGAGCCTGTGGCACCTCTCAGTGCGAGAGAAGTCACGTGGTCAAGTGGAGGAGGGCTGCCCTGCCACGGAGCCGGGGTTCCTGGTGGCCAGGCCTGCTCCCAGCTCCTGGGCCTCTGCCGAGGCCTGGTCCCCCTCGCTTCCCCATCCCACCGACCGGCCTGCTTCCAGTTAGTGCCAAATGTTCATACATCTTGGGCCTCTGGACCTTGCTGTTTGCACTACGCAAGAATCTTCTCTTGTGACCCCTCATCCATCTAGAAACATCCTTTAAGAAGCAGCTCCTGTCTTCCCCTTGGAGATCTCCTCTCCCCCAGGCCCTCGCCACAAGCCGAGCTGAGAGCCCCTCCCATGGTGTCAGTGCATACGCTGATTCAAGCAGTTGTGGGTGCCAACCTTGTTTCCGTGTGTGTCTCCAGGGGGAGACGGGCTGTGTAGGCAGGGCCCTGACCTGTTCGTCATTGCTTCCCCGGGACAGCCCTGGTGCCTTGCCCACAGGAGGTGCTCAGCAAACACTTGTCGAATGAAGCAATGGCTTTGCAAAGTTCCCTCCCCTCCTGGATGTTCTCCCCCCCGTGAGGAAGGGACAGGCTGATGTCCCTTCACTGTCTCCGGAGTTCTCTGGTTGTAAGAGCAGCAGTGGAGGGCCAGCCCTGCAGGTTGCTGCCTGTTGTCACAGGGCGGTTTTCGGCTCCTGCTGCCCGGCTGATAGAAGTGGGAAAGGAGAGAAGGAGCCTGCAGCAGTCCACTGCACGCGGCTGCCTCTGCTCGGGGCCGGCAGGAAGGAGGGCTTGCCCAGAGACTGGGCTTTTCCATCCAGCCCGAATGGACCATCCGTTCTCTTTGGAAATCTCAATTCAAACCCTCCCCTGAGAGGCCGAGAGGTGCGGGCCCTGGCTGAGGTTGCCCGGAGTCCTTCGACTACAGGGCCGAGCCGCGGCTGTGCTCCGCTTTCCTCTACAGTGGAAAGGTGCTACTCTTTCTGCTTTTCTGATTATGAAATTCGTCATTTTCTAGGAAGCTTATTTATAGAGTCCGCTGCACGCGTGCGGCACTGAGCTGTTCTAAACACGGCTTGGGGCGGGGAGGATTGAGGTGTGGAGGCAGCTGTGAGTCACACGTGGGCCCCCTTCCAGAGGCATCTGGGCACGAGGTTAGCTTCCTGCACCCAGCCGGGGCCATCCTCACAGCTGCCCTCCACCTGCGGTGCTCTGTCGGCTAAAGAACGGAAAAGCTCAGGGTCAGGGGCCTGGGGATAGGTGTCTTGATCCCAACCGTCGCCACTAACTCAGTATGTCTCCTGGGGCAAGTCAGACCCCATTCTTAGAGTCCTCCTCTGCACGATGCGGGGTGTCTCAGATGCGTGGTTCTGTGACTGCTCTGGACAGCAGCTCCGGAGGAGGGCTCCAAGTGACTTACCAGAGACCCGCCCACAAGGCAGCGCAGAGGGTGGCCGTGTATGAGGTTCCTGATATTTGTTTCAAGAAGGTCAGGGCAACATTCACTTATGCAACAAGTATTTATTTACTGAACACCTGCTGGGAGCCAGGCGCTGCGTGAGGCTTTGAAGATTCAGTGGTAAATAAAACAAATGGTGGTCCCCGCCCTCATGTGGCTTATAGTCTGATGTTAATCAAGGAATGACATAAATTCAAATGACATTTCCAACTGCATCAAGTGCTCTGAGTAAAAAGTACTGGGAAGTGGCATTGGGGGAGCTCTCCAGGCAGAGAAAAGCCCCTCTCCAGTGTGGCCAGAGTGCAGAGGTCAGGGAGAAAAGGGTCATGAAGTAAGGCTGGAGAGAGAAACCGGGGTCAGACCATGCAAGATCTAGTAAACTATGGTAAAGGATTTGTATCTTTGTTCTAAGTGTGATAGGATGCCATTGAAGTATTTTTCCATGGAAGGTTATATGATAAATGCTGAGTTTTGAAAGAATTGATTCTAGCTCCAGCCTGCTGCACAACCTATGAAGCCGTTTGTGTTGGAACCATACGGAGAATGTTTCAGAGGCCAGTCCTAGTGGATGCTGGAGACAAGTTAAAAGACCGCAGCAGTAATCTAGGCAAGAGATGCCGGCTTGGGCCAAATAGAGGTGTGGAGGGGGAGAGAAGTGGAGGGACTCGAGATGTTTTAAGGGCCTTGAAGGTAGCAGCCCTTTCACTGCAGGAGAGCTGGGCTCTGGGACTTGGCATCCTCAGAGACTCTGCCCAATGGAGTGAAGAAAAGGATAAAATAATGCAATGCCAGGTGAGAGCAGGAGATGTCAGAATGAAAAGGGTCCCCCTTCCCCTGGCCTGTCTGCCCTTCGTTGTGTCGCATCTGCAGCTGGGCCTGAAGTCAGCCTCGGGCCCAGGCTGAGGGGCAGGATTGCAGGACTGGTGGGCAGAGGGGCAGCTGGCCTCCCAGACTTCTTGGAAGTGATAGGCTAGTGAGGCTATATTCAAGTTTCTTTGGATTGCCAGTTTCAGAAATCAAATCCACTGGCTCAAGCTAGAATGCTGGACTTTGTTGGAAGGATCCTGGGGCATCTCCTGGTCTTGATGGGCGTGCTGCCCGGTCAAGACTCAGGGTGGACAGGAACAAAGCAGCTCCGAGGCCCTTGGAGCAGGTGTTTTGGACCTTCTCTCGGGGCACTGGGGCTCCTGGGATTCAGCACCAGCAGCTGCAGGCTCCAGGCGCTCCAGAACACGTGTGAAAGTGCAGGGCAGAGGATCTGATCCACCCGGCCTGGTGGGCGTGTCCTGCCCTGCATCCGTGAGCTCCTGCAAGGGGTCAGAGACATGAAGGGCAGGCGGGGCCACTGGAGCCCACGCCTGCATTTCAGGCCATTGGCCAGAGTAGGCACCCCTGTAGGCACAGTTGCCCTCAGGATCTGTCTTTTCTACAGGCACTTCGTGGGGTCTGGCTGATCCCCAGCAACCATTTTCCAGCTTATTGGGCAAAGGAAAAAAGCTAGACCCCAACATCATCTTGGAAGGTGCCCTGATGAGCTAGAAAGAGGGTTTTCTGATCTCATAAAGAAATAGAACATTTAGAATATGCAAAAATATACATATAGCTACTTTTCCTAGCTGTTTCTGGAGAAGAGTTTTACATACCCCTTTCCACTCCCTCAAGACAGTCACAGGCCTTGGGGAGGTGGACACAGACTGTGTGTTACCCAGACCCCTGTTCTTGCTCACTCGTGGTTCACACCCTCATGAGCTTGGAGGCGTAACAGCACAGCAGTGAGAGCATGAGCCCGGAGTCCTAGACCATAATTTCATACCCAGCTCCAGCCTAATGAGCTGTGCGACCTTGGGCAAGTTACTTAACTTCTCTGAGCCTGTTAAATGATCCGTAATTCATGGGGTCATTAGGAAGTCTCAGTGTGATAAAGTTTGTGAAGTGCTTTGCATATGGTAAGCCCTCCTTCCGTGGTAGAGGTGATGGAGATGACGATGGCTGTAGATGCTGCCCTGATTACTCCACGCAGAAGAGACCTGCGGGATTCTGCTCCGGGCTTGGCAGCTTGACTTCCCTATAGGTTGGTCTTTTCCTCGGGTCCGCCTGATGGGGCAGGGTATTCAGAGAGACACAGGGCAGAAAGGAAGCCTTTTTATCTTTGCTCAGGGTTTTGTCTTGATCCTGGTTCAACAGCGTCTCGTGTTTTTTATCCTGCGCAGGAGTGCAAGGGAACCACGCTGCTGATGACTCCGAGGGAGGGGCCCTGGACATGTGCTGCAGCGAGAGGCTGCCGGGTGAGTCTGCCCAGAGCTCCCGATGGAGGGAGAGAGGCCGGGATGATGCTGGGGCTGGAGTCAAGCCTGGTTAGCTGTGAACTTGCTGGAGAGGAGTGACTCAGCTGGTCCGTAGGTCTTTGTCGAAATGAGGATGTGTTTTTCTGATCCCTGATGTCTGTCTGACCTGTTATCATTTGGAGCTGCTCTAGCCCCACAAGGAGGGGAGAGAAGGCAGCTGAGGGTGTGCTGGGGGGCAGAGAGAAGAGGGCAGAGCTGGGGAGTCCAGGGCTGACAGGGACATGACCACTGACTAGTGGGGGTGTTGGGCGGACTTCAGATTAGGAAACAGAGCCTGAACGTGGCATGAACCACGGGCAGGTGGACGATTTGGAAAAACTACCTGACAGGCCTGGGAGAGGCCTGGCCGTGAGTGCCACGTTGTGTGCTCGAGTCTGATTGACCACACTTGCGGGGGTCCTGGCTGGCTGAACCACGGCCATTGCAGCCCCCACGGAGACATTCCCCAGGACTCCCGGCCCTGGGGCAGCATGTCCCAGTTGTAGACCAAATACCCAGGCGTGGAAGGAACAAGATTAGGGGAAGTTTTTAGAGTTTCTTTCTTTTTATAAAAGTTTCTATTTTTTTTCTTCTTATAACAAATACCCATTATAGAAATATTGGGAAATAAAGACAAGTGAAAAAAGAAGAAAAATCACCATAGTTCTATAACACAGCATACTTTTTTTTTTTTTGAGGAAGATTAGCCCTGAGCTAACATCCACCACCAATCCTCCTCTTTTTGCTGAGGAAGATTGGTCCTGAGCTAACACCGTGCCCATCTTCCTCTGCTTTATATGTGGGACGTCTCCCACAGCATGGCTTGAGAAGTGGTGCGTAGGTCCGAACCAGCGAATCCTGGGCCACCAAAGCGGAATGTGTGAACTTAACCGCTGCGCCACCGGGCCAGCCCCACAGCATACATTTTTATCTCTCTTTCCAAACCTTTTTGTTAAAAGAAAACCAACAGCCTTTGGATTCTAACTTTGAAGTCCCAAACCTGTAGCTTGTCAGAAACCTCATGATTGGCAAGGAACCTTAGGATGGACACTCTTTAGGACAGACGTTGAAAACGACCAGGGATGACTCTGAAGCTATGACTTCAAGTGGCTGTTTTGTTCACACCATGAGCCACTGGCCCAGTGCCCTTTGGTGTAATTCACACCTTATCCAGTAGGGGGTGCCATTGCTCAAAGCACTTGGGATGGGCCGTTGCGATAGATG
Source organism: Equus quagga (assembly GCF_021613505.1). NCBI lineage: Eukaryota > Metazoa > Chordata > Mammalia > Perissodactyla > Equidae > Equus > Equus quagga. The sequence continues at coordinate 11,581,309 of NC_060280.1, forward strand.
GTCTAGGAGAGATGCCATCTCACAGGAGTTGTCGTGGGGACCAAAATAGCTGACTTGAAGAAAAGAATTCTCCAGAGGGATGTGAGAGCTGTCTGTGAATATCTGAAAGGCTGTCTTGTGGAGGGGGCACAGCTTCGTTCTCTGTGTCTTAGGAGGATGGCATAAGCCCAATACACAGAAATTAAAGAGCGGCCTCTGGGCCCACAGGATGCAGAACTTCTCTGACTCCCAGAGTGGTCCAGTCCTAGAACTTGGTAATTCAAGAGGAAGACAATGAGTGTTCCATCACTGGACAATTCACGTATTGTCTGGATGATAGACACTGCAGAGGAAATTTCCACAGTGGGTGGGAGGTCGAGATGACATCAAAAGTCCCTTGCAACTATTAAACAGGTCTGTGATTCAGAGATGAGTCATAGGATTCAGAGTTGATTCTCCAACCAGGGATGGCCCCACTGGCTAGAAACAATCCACAGAAAATAGGACATGACGCACAGGGGTCCAGAGAGTCGCGTGGCTTGGAGGAAAGAGCGTGGGGCTTGGCGTGAAGTCTGGCTGTTCTGCTTACAGGCTCTGCGTTTATGGATAAGTCACTTAACCTTGCTGGGCCTCTAGTCCTCATTTGTGAGTGGCAACAACAACAATATGAATATCTATCCTTACAGCAATGTAAATATTTATCCTTACAAGGAGTAAGTAAATAGAATCACACAAGCATTCATTCAGGGAGTACTCACTGAGCACCTGCTATGTGTCAGGTGCTGTACTAGGAGCTAGGGATGTAGTGGTGAATAAAACATAGTTCCTGCCCTGCTTTGAGCTGCTTCTGGAAAATGGGATGAAGCCACAGCAGAGAGGCCACAGCACAAGCATAAAATGTTTAATTCCAACCCCTTCTGCCATTCCTCCCTGAAAGCCAGCAGCTAACATAGAATAGAAGAGGGTATTGGTCGTCCAGCCAGCCTGGTGGTCTAGCGGTTAAGGTTTGGCACTCTCAATGCCATGGCCTGGGTTCATTTCCTGGTCAGGGAACCACACCACCTGTCCATCGGTTGTCACACTGAGGCAGCTGCATGTCGCTGTGATGCTGAAAGCTATGCCGCCAGTATTTCAAACACCAGCAGCGTCACCCAGGATGGACAGGTTTCAGCGGAGCTTCCAGACTAAGACAGACTAGGAAGAAGGACCTGGCCACACACTTCTAAAAAAACTGGCCGTGAAAACCCTATGAATAGGGCCCGGTTCTGTGGCCAAGTGGTTAAGTTTGCGCGCTCCGCTGCGGCGACCCAGGGTTCAGATCCTGGGTGCAGACATGGCACTGCTCCTCAGGCCACGTTGAGGCGGCCTCCCACATCCCACAACTAGAAGGACCTGCAACTAAGATATACAACTGTGTACAGGGGATTTGGGGAGATAAAGCAGGAAGAAAAAAAAAAGATTGGCAACAGTTGTTAGCCCAGGTGCCAATCCTTAAGAAAAAAAAAAAACACCCTATGAATAGCAGTGGATCATTGTCTAACATAGCGCTGGAAGGTGAGAGGATGGCACGAAAAAGGTCATTCCACTCTGCTGGACACAGGGGCGCTAGGCGTCAGAGTCCACTCAGTGACACTAATAAGACTGGTCATCTCCGTTGGAGCTGGCACATTGCCTTCCTTGTGCCAGGCACTGTTCTGAATGCTTTTGCAGGTAAAGCTCATGTAACCCTCTCCGCTGCCCTAGGAAGGTGGGTCATTTGCTCTCTGCATCTTATAGATGAGCCAAGGCCCTTGGGAGGCCCGAGGAGGTGAGGAGCCTGTCCAAGGCCACTTAGCTAGTATCTGGCAGAGTAAGGATTCACTCCAGGCGGTCTCTCTGCAGAGCTCATACTCTAGCGACTGCCTTATTCTGCCTCCATTGTCAGCACGGAGCCACCACCATCTTCTGGCACCCTGTGGACTGAGGCAGGAAGAACTAAGGTGTGTCTGTCCCCAGGGAGGAGTTTGGAGGAGGTGGACGATGTCTCTGTGCCTGTCCCCACCTGTGTCCTTCCTCTGGGAAGGCCTGCCTGCCAGGGGCCGAGCAAGTTGTATGTCCCTCTAGACTCCCATGATGCCGTCTTGATATGATATTGAAATAGCTTTTTGTATGTTTCCTCCATGGAGCCTTTGAAGGCAGGTACCTCTCTGTTTCATCCTCTATGTCCCGCATGCATTCACTCATTTCTTCATTCCTTCACTAACATGAGCACCCCATGTGCTGGGCACTCTTGTAAGCACTGGACATTCAACAGTGAGCCACACCGAGAAAATTTCCCACCTTCAACCCTCACAGGACAGTGGTGTGTACTGGTCAAGAGGAGGGAGTCAGGACCAGCCTTGGCTCCACCGCTTACCATTGGGGTGATCATGGGCAAGCTACTTCCCCTCTCTGGGCCTCCCTTTAACGAACTGGCATGAGTAATACTCACTGCCTCGTAGAGTTATTGGAGGATTAAATGAATTAGTAGTAGAGAGCTCAGAATGGTGCCTGGCACGTAGCAAGTGGTAGATAGGCATTTGCTATTAAGGGAAAGACAATAAATAAATGAGTAAAATATATAGTATGGCTAAGAGTGATAAATGCTTTGGAGAATATTAAAGCTAAGAAGCGGGGATGGGGCAGGCCTAGGGTGGTTGGCGTTGTCAGTAGGGTGGCCCTGGAACGTGGTGACAAGCAGATTTCCAAGATGTCCATCAGCTGAAACCACTGACCTGAGTTGCCACTTGGATATAAGAAGAGATGGAGCCATCAAGGCCAAGAGAACTGGGCCTTAGGATGGCCGGTGGGCACTGCAGCACTTGCATGATGACAGTGTGAAAATATAGCCCTCAGGTAACCTCTCCTCCTCCCGGCGGCCCTCCCCACTGGGCAGGACGAGGCGAGGCAGAGTGAGGACCAGCCGGGCCTGTGCCTGGGTGACTCACTCATCCCCACGCGCACCACGGGTGGGGGCACCAGTCCCAGCCACGCTCACCTGGACCTGAGCTAGTGCCAGGCAGGTCACGCAATCTTCCCAGATTGAGATTTCTAGCTGAAAACATCCTCAGGTATCGCCAACACCCCCAGGCAGCTGACAGCTGCAAGCGAGCTCACACCCTCTTGTGTGTTCTCACTTGTCACAGCCTCGTGCTCACATACACACTTGCACATGCCCGCACACGGTCACCCAGGCACGTGCCGTCTCCCTCTGGCTCACACAGCCCTGCAGGGGCACACCCACCTTTCAGCCCACGTGCCTGTGCATCTTGTTCCCCTCACACACTCAGGATCTCTCAGCCCCAGTGCTCCATCACTCCATGGCTCCGTCATCCACCGCTCCCACCAGACGTGCTTGTAGAGATGAGCAGACCTGCTCACTCTCTCATTCCGTCTTTAGGGCTCTCTCTCCCGCCAGCAGGCCCCCTCCTCACACATACACACAGACAAGCAGACACCCTCCCCTCCCCCCTTCCCGTTCTCTCCCCTTTTCCCAAGCCCTCGGTTACAACAGCCCCCCATACCGTGGCAGGCACTGGGTTATAGCCGGGTGCCTTCTCCACTCCATGTGCATGCACACGCGTTTCCTCCTCCCTCCTGCACACACTCTTTTTCACATGGCCACCCTCTTCTTCTCTTGCACTCCCCCTTCCTTGCTCACTTACTTGCTCACAGTCACCCAAACACATTTAGACATTCACACTTGTACTCCCGGCTCTGCTGTGTGTAGGTGTTCACATTTGCAAGAAACCAGGCAGCCCTGCTGATGCTGGGACCTCCGCTCCTTCCCGCCGGCACCAGTGCGGGCCTGGCCTGGGACCGTCAGCTTCCTTGGGGTTCAGGGCAGAGGAAGGAGATAGATCAGCAACAGTAGGTGCTGTGATGACCGACATCGCCAAGTGATGCTCACAGCCTCTCCAGCGGGCACACTGATGGCCAGGCCTGCCCCCAGTGTTTGCGGGGACTGAGGCCAGACTGCAAATGAGGCCCCTAGGAGTGCACCGCCCCCTCCCAGCCCTCACTGCAGGGGCCCCTGTACGCATGCGTTTGGGCACGTCAGTCTGCGCGTCCAAGAACCACTCTCCAATAGCTGCTCCTTGGCCACCCCTCAAACCTAAAGACACCCAAGCAGAAGGCTGTGTCCACCCTCAGAAGGGTGTACCTGCACCCATGCAGGTTTCAGGCCGTTTGGGCAGGGAGTGCTGGGGTCCTAGTAGCCAGCTCATGGTCTGGAAAGGGGACAGTGTGGGCAAATCTCCTGGGCCCTGTGGACTTCTCACCCCATGGGGAGTGGCATGGCCAGAGGAGAGGGAGCACAGCGCCTAGGTCTAAGGACAGCCCTGCACTTGGGAACCAGGTGCTTCCACGGTCCTCCCACAGCCAGCAACTGGCTGAGCCATGGCAGTCCCCGCCACCCTGAGGTTTGAGTGTGTCGTAATGAGCTGGGTCTCTGCAAGGTTGTAGGTAGACCCTGAAGACCTGAGCAGGCCATTGCCATTTGGTGGGAACAGCTGGCCTCTCGGGCCAGTGGCTCTGCTCCCCACTCCGCACCTAAGTTCCGGTGCCTTGGAGGCTACCCTGTGCCCCACTCAGCCGCAGTATCGTCATGGTATCAAGTGGGGGAACAAGTTGTAGGTCTCAGCAAGAGGCCATTGCCCGCTCTGGGTGACCCTTTATAAACCACGGGGGAGGCTGGCACGAGGAAACCTTTGTTATCCTGATCCTGCAGCGACTGCCCTGTCCACCAGGGCAGGGCGGCTCATAGCTTTCACAGCTGCCTGCCGCAACACGGATAAGGTCTTGGACCAGGAGCCAGCAGGGGCCAATCGACAAGGCAGCCTGACCCTTTTATCAATTCGACAAACTTTTATTGAGCATCCTGTCTGTGCCCAGTGCTGTGCCAGGCACTGGAGATACAGTGAAGAGCGAGACAGACCTGGCCCTGCTCTTGCTGGGGGCAGAGCACCAGGGAAGCGTGCAGCAATACTGTAACCTTGGGGCCGGCCCGTGGCCGAGGGTTAAGTTCGTGCAATCTGCTTCAGCGGCCCAGGGTTTTGCCGGTTCGGATCTTGGGCACAGACGTGGCACCGCTCATCAGGCCATGCTGAGGCAGCGTCCCACATGCCAGAACCAGAAAGACCCACAACTAGAATATATGACTGACTATCTTCTGGGGGGCTTTGGGGAAAAGAAGGGAAAAAAAAAGATTGGCAACAGATGTTAGTTCAGGTGCCAACCTTAAAAAAAATAATAATAATGTGACCTTATCTTGGGGGGTTAGAGAAGGCTTCCTGGAAGAAGTGGCCTTTAAACTGTGACCTGCAGGGTGAGGAGGGCCCTGGTTCATGTCTTTAGGAACCAGCTATCGAAGCACTTTAAGGAATAGGTTAACTTCCTAATGGGCCTTGTCCCCCATCTACTAACACTTTTTCTCCCAAAGCCCCCCAGTCTGATGCCTAGTGCTGGTTCAGACTAGTCTGGGAGCAGGTGCAGGAGCCCAGGTAGACAAATGGAGAGTAGACAGACCTGGATATGGTGTTATGGCTGAGATGTCACTTGTGCCTGTCAACTCTTAGTACCTTAGGTTTGACTTTTATTTCTTTGTTTAGTTGATGGTTCTGTTTTCATTCAAAATTTTTAATGCATTTAGGGATGTTTATTGTGGCCAATGGTACAGCGAATTGTCTTTGACTTGAGTCTTCAGAATGAAAATTAAAGAAAAACAAAACACCATGTTGGATGTGCTAAGCATCCTAATTGGATAGCATTCTGTAATGGTACCATTGTATTGAGAAGAGAAGGACCAACCCAAGTACTCACTGATGAGCGATGGTGGAGATTAACTATTCTCAAACACCAGGACAGATATGGAGGCAGGAGCCCATCTAGCTGGGTCTTGGGGTGTTGTGAGGAGGCAGACAGACCTGGGTTCAAATCCCAGCTCTGCCACTGACCAGCACCATGACCTCACGTAAGTTATCTGAGAGCTTTGAGCTCCAAATTCTTCACTCTAAAACGAGGGTGGGAATATGATAAGATCATCAGAGAGATTGTGTGATGATTAACTGAGTTGATGCGTGTAAAGTGCTTGCTACACAGTGCTCCATAAGTAGCAGCTAATAATGATGGTGATGACTTATCCCAGGGTATGGAGTGTGAACAGAGAGCCTGTGCATGTTCCCAGGACCCAGGCATCGAGTCCCAGGCCAGCCCTTCACAGTGGAGTGCACAGTATAGCTCTGTGGATCTTTCTTGACTCCTCTGCACAGGCCTGGACCTCACAGAGCCAGCACAGACGCACACAGGCGTCTTCTCTACTTGCAAAGTCAGGTGGGAAGAGGTGCCAGAGCTGCAAGGGGCACAGTCACCTGTCCTCCTTCCCCAGGATAGGACTAGTTCTGATATTCTAGGGAGTTAGCTGGATGTATGATGAGACCAGAGAGCTTTGTAACTGGAAGAAAGGCCATCTGGTCCAGTCCCCTGCCTCCACACAGGTCGATGCTAACACCCTTTCAGACAAAAAGGCATCCACTGTATTCCTAAGGTATGCAGTGACAGATGCTGTCACGTTTCTCCTTGCCTGGCCCGGGAGCTAACCACCGCCTCTTAGAAAGTTCTTTATACCTTAAAAATAATCTCATCCTTCCATTTAGGCTCATTTCTTCTTTCCAAGTCCCATCGTCTGTTTGGTTACCTATTGCCGCCTAACAAACTGTCTCAGAACTTAGTGGCTTTAAACAACCACCATTTTACTTACTCCTGATTCAGAGGGTCACGCAGGGCTCAGCTGGGTGGTTGTTCTGTTCATGTGGCATTAGCTGGGCTCACTTACTCAGCTACCGTCACCTGGTGCTGGGCTGGGATGGAAGGTCCAAGAAAGCTTTTCTTCATGAACACTGTGTGACTTCCGGGAGGTGGGGTGACTAGGGCGCCTTGGAGGCTGTCTGCCATACTGCTCACAGATTGAATCCTTGACGTGTGAAGAGGTGTGGGCTCAGGATCTGCCTAGATGGAGGACGATCTATGGGGGAAAAACCACCCACAGAGAAGGAAAAAAACAGCAGGAAACATGTCAAAAGGAAATCAGTGCCTTTCTCAGTGGCCTTATGGGATGGATGGGATTATGGATGATTGGGTTTTATTGATGCTTTTATAAGGTTTTTTCTCTCATATTTTCTAAAATCATTAAAAAAAGGATTGGCCATCCCAAAATATTGATTAATCCTTGCCAGGCGAGAGTGGTAGCTGAGAGGAGTGAGGGCCCTCTGGGGTGACTCCTCCCCTTCAGGTTGAGTTGCTCAGCCTGGCAGGCCCAGAATCGGGGGCTGACCCAACCCGGGGGATCTTAGTGGGGGCTGGGTAATCCTACAGGAGCATCTTCGGAGACAGTCACCAAGCCCTGGAGTCTCCCTCCATGCAGAAAGCCAACAAGATGACTCCGATGTCGTGTTGGTGAAGCAGCTCAGAGAAGAGGATTCTCGGGCTTCAGCCAAGACCATGAACCTCTCCCCCGTCGGGGGGTGTTGATTCCCAGGCAGCCGGGGCCTGTCCTGGCTAGGAGGAGCAGTTCCTCTCCCGCCAGCCCTCCCAGGTCCAGGACACAGAACAGGAGGAAGGGCCCTCGGCTCTTGTTGATTCTTTCCCATTGGACCTTGACCCAACTTCCACCTCCGTGGTTCTGTTTCGTGCTTCCTGGGGGAGGAGTAATGACTGCTTTTAGGTTGGAGAGTGGTCGATCCTACTCCTGCTGCATGGCCCCTTTATCTGCAGTGGTCTACACAAGGCCCCTCTCTGGTTTTATGCACTTACTTATTCTGTGTTGCCTCCCACCGCCACGCCCCTTCCCCCCATAGCTAATGTGTTCACCGTGACTTTTTGTTTCTTTCTCTGTGCTCCTGCAGAATGGGTGGCAATATTTTGTGTGCATAGATTTTTAATTTGTGTCTGTTGTGTTGTGTTAGATCTCGTTCTTTTCACTCGGCGCGCTGTTTCTGAGATCCTTCCTTGGTGCCGTGTGTGCTCTGATCCTTTGCTCCTGAGGGCTGCATAGGACTCCCCAGCGGGTCCCTGGACAGCTGACTGCTGCCCCAAGGGATGGGCACACAGATTCCTCCTGCCCCACCAGGGAGAGCGAGAGCACAGGAGGGAACCTCGGCCCACATGCCCCCTGAGGGACTGTGTGAGGATTTTTTTGAGCAGAACCACTGGGTTCCAGACTTCTACTTCCCAGACTGGTTCTAGCAGAGGACCTGGAAGAAGCTGGAACAGAGAACCAGGAGGCTGGTGGTGTGGACGGAGGCTGATGAGATAAGCAGAGATAAGGCTGGGCCTTCATTGTTGGCCATAACAAGGATTTTGGTCTTTTTCCTGAGAACAAGGGGAAGTCGTCGAATTCAATTAAAGCAGAGGCTGAGATTTGTTTTTAACAACTGGGAGCAGTGGGTCTTTAGTGCTGGAAGGGCCCTTCAAGATGGCTAGTTGCGCTCTTTGAATTTACAGAAGGTCTCTGAGGCCCACGGGGGCACTTAGATGCCCAGAGCCACACAGCCTGCAGAGGCAGAGGCAGGACTGCCCCTGGGCCTCTCGACGCTTTGCCAGCATTGTGAGCCTCCCCATGGCAGAGGGCTGTCTGAGGGTGGCAGCCCGGCGGTTTGGGGTTTGCTGTCCTGGGGGTCTCACTTGGCTCTTGCTCCACTTCCTATCATCTGGACTTCCTTAGACTTCTGAGGGCACTGACCAGGACCCACGGAAGAACCCCAAGCCAGGACCCAGGCTTTTGCTGCCATGGGGCTCAGGCCTCGGCCCTTCACAGACCCCCCAGGCAGCCCCCAGGAAACTTCTCACGCTGGCCTAATGAGCAAGAACAGAACGAGAGGGTTAAACACACACGTGCCGATCCTGGTCCTGCCTCTTACTCTCTGGATTTCAGTTTCCTGCTCTGTGAAATGGGAGGGTGGACCAAGATGCTCTCTCGAGTCTGTCCCTTCCTCCCTATGCATTCATGTTTAAGTGTCAGGCACCTGGCACCTCAAGTCCCCATCGCCGGGGGGCCTCTCTGTCGGTTCTTTCAGTTCTCGGTGTGGGCAGCTGGGGGGGGCTGCACCCTCAGAGTTTCACCGACCCTTTTCACCCTTGTACTTCTGGCCCCGCTCTGGAGAGGCACAGAGAACTGAGCCTTTGTTTGCAGGAACAAAGCTGTTTGTAGTTTCAGACAGAACCATTGTGTTATATCCCATCCAAGGGTACTCGAGTCATGTTGTGTTTTGAAAGCTTGTTAGCATTCTGGATTTAATTAACTGGCAGAGACAAAGCTGCCCCACTTCTGCCACCCCCAGTCCATGCCCACCCCATCCAGTGACCCCGGTTGCCAGCCAGCAGCCTCAAAGCCCCTGCCCATGTGGGGCAGGGCACCCGTTGTCCCTCTGGGGCCTCACCTGGCCGATGAAAGGGGGAGTCCTTATTGCAGCCTCTTCCTCACACTCCCCTCCCTTCCTGTCTCCCCTTCTCTCTCAATTCTGCCACTAGCGTTCACCGAGTGCCGGCCCCAGACTAAGCACTTTGCACGTTCGACCTTATGGTACCCTCAGAATCCCACAGGCAAGTCTTAGTGTCTCTGTTGTCCAGCGATGGGAGTAAGTCACTTACCCGAGGTCACAGAAGTAGTAAATGGCAAAGTTGGGCCCCAAACCTAAGTCTGTGTGACTCCAGAGCTTTTGCTGAGAGCCATTACCAAAAGCCGCCTCCCTGGAAACAAGGCCACTGGTGGGGACAGGAAGACCTGCAGTATGGACTTGCAGCGTCAGATCCTGGGGATATTTCTTGTTACTTGGAAGTCTTGTTAACTTGGAGAGCATCCGCTCACCGAGAGCATCTGCACAGGGGTCCCGTCTTGCCTCTTGTGTGCCCCCTTCCCTGGCCCAGCCTCTCAAGTGGCCACAAACAGCGTTCAGCAGCCCCTGCCCCCAGCCTCCCCCTCTCCAGACTAAGCACCAGACACCCTTGGTCCCAAGACCTCTTCGCCTCATCTTCATCCCAATCCTGCTTTTCTCGGCCAACCCCTCCCCGCCCCCCAGCAGAGCCCCCCATACCAGGGTGTGACAGACTATGCCAAGGGGAGAAGGCCTGTCCCCTCCATTCTGGGAGGGGCTGAAGCGCCTTGTCAGGCTGACTTCCCCTGACAGGGAGGGAGAAGCAGCAGCGGAGGCCCTGCCTGGGGCAGACAGCACAGTCTGGTTGGGAAAACAGATGCTGAGGGGCCTGCCCAGTGGCATAGTGGTTAAGTTTGTGTGCTCTGCTTTGACGGCCCAGGGTTCGCAGGTTCGGATCTCGGGCACGGACCTACACACTGCTTATCAAGCCATGCTGTGGCACTGTCCTGAATACGAAATAGAGGAAGGCTGGCACAGATGTTAGCTCAGGGACAATCTTCCTCACCAAGAAAAAAAAGATGCTGGAGCCTAGCTGCCTGGGTCCGAGTCCAGAGGTTGTTAGCCCAAACCGCAGACCCTCAGGCCTGCCCCTTGTGTCGCTCTGAGAACCATGTCTCCAGCTTGAAGAGTCACTGGAGAGTTCTGGAGTGTTCTCCATAGGGCAGGAGGGAGAATAGTACAGCCACACGCCCCCGCTTCTTGGCACAGCTCCCTCACCTTGCTTGAGGTGAGTTCCCAGAACGTCGATTTTAAACGCAGCACCCGGAAGTCCTATACAGATGACTTTTGACCATCCGCTCAGGCTAAGGTGCAGGTGCCCTCCGGCCTCACCAGCCCACGTGCTGAGTGTGGCGCTGACAGCTTGATTCAGCATTCGCGCGTCCGGAGCCCCCACTGCGTCTGACACACGCACTCTCACGTCCTCGCGCTCTCTGCTCTCTGGCTCTCTCCTCTCTGCACCAGACAGCCTCAGGACAGCCAGATTTTTTTATGTGGCTGCTGCAGGTCTCAGAGCAGGTCTCCTGAGAGATGCAGCAGAAGCTACGTGGACTTTTCTCACCTCGACGTCACACGGCAGCACTTGCCTCATTCCTGTCGTTAAGGCCGTCACCCAGTTTGAGGGGAGGGGCATAGACTCCCCCGGTTGATGGGAGGGCAGTGGGAGGGCTGTTGAAGGGCTCGCGGACACCTCTGGAGACCACCATGGGAATCCACTTACAGGAGGTACACAGCTTGCCCAACGCGTGTAGCTAAGAAATGGTGAGCACTCACGTTCTGTTCCAGAATCCTCTTATGCCACAATTGGTTTCCTTTTCCCCTGCCCTCCTGCCTGCCTGGGGAATGCATGGATGAACAGGACCAGGCCCTGCCCGCAGCCAGCTTACCTGCCAAGAGGCCTCAAGCACTGACTCGCTGCCAAGCCAGGTCCTTGCCGTCTCACTGCCTCCTTCCGGGGATCTGCCAGCCTCGTTGCTCACACTCAGCAGGACCGATGAGGCAGAGGGGTTGTGGGGAGCCAGTGCAGATTCCCAGAGCCCCACACCCACCATCAGCCTTTGCCCAGAGGGGCTGGAAGTGTTTTCCATCAGGACTGTTAGCACACCGCTCCCAGGAGTCCTGCTGGTCAGCGTCAGGATGGAGACACACGACAGCCCGAGGGATGGAGCAGGCGTGCGGGACGTGTTTGCCAGGTGAAAACATCATTCTGGGGAATCTTCTCTCCTCGCATCACACCCCTTCTGACTCCTAGTCTGCCTGCTACACATCCGCCGAAAAGGTCGCAGAAAACGGGGGCCGCTGAAGCAGTGGGGACAGAGACCACAGCAGTGCCAGGCTCGCCCTCTCAGGGCCCGGCACAGCGCTGAGGAGTGACGATCGTGATGGCAAATGTGGCTGGTCGGGCCTCTTCCTTCTAGATTCTTCCACCCCCTCTCAGTGTGCCCCTGGCAGCTCATCCTTTGGTTCTGCATTTGGGGCCTACCCAAGCAAAACTTCAAAATAGGCCCGGTCAGCCTGCCCCACCCCTGTGGGTTTCCAGATCTTTCTGTGGAATAGCAGGAAGGTCTGGGACTATGAAGGCCCACAGGCCTGGGTTCCATTCCCAGTTCTGCCACTTCTTGGTCCTGTGACCCTGATCAAGTCACTGAACTTCTCTGTGCCTCCGTGGCTCCACGTGTGAAATGTGGACAATAATGTCAACCCACAGCGTGGTTGTGGGTATTGAGTCTCATAGGGCTTGTGATGTGCCTGGCTCAGAGCTGGCAGAGCAGGAGCAGAATGCAGGGCGAGCCTTCCCTGTGGTCAACCCTCCACAGGTGGGAGCTGGTAGAAAACTGCTCGGGTTTTGCCCGTCATCCCTCCCACACGCCCCTCCATCCCCGTGACGAGGAGGAGCCATAATCCCATAAACAAGGGTCCAAGTCTGATGGCAGGGTTTCAGATGCAGCAATGGGCTGTGGAGCCCGGCCCCATCTCCCAGATGGACGAGGCCATATTTCTGAGGCATTGAGGGGCGGGAGAGCTGGACATTTCTCACAGATGCTGTGGTGTTGAGAGGAGAAGACTTGAGTGAGTTTCATCTCGTGTTTGGGTTAACAGAATGGGCTCTGGAGACACACTGCCTGGGTTCTAGTCTTAGCTTTCCCATCCATTAGCCAACCGTGGCTGAGTGACTTGACTTCCCTGTGCCTCAGTTTCTTCATCTGTGAAATGAGTGAGAGCAGCACCTACTTCTAGGATTGTTGTAGGGACTAAAGATGTTAATATATGTGATGCACGTACAGCAGCCCGGCACGTGGTGAGCTCTCAGTATGTATTGGCTGATGGCGGCATGGTAGCAGCTGACATCCTGGCTCTGCCATTGGCTGGCTGTTGACCTTGGGCAAGCCACCTCCCCTCTCTGGGCCTTGGTTTCCCCATCTGAGAATTTAGCAGGCTAGACCAGATGCCCCTCAGGGCCTGTCAGGCTCTGACCGTCTGCGGTTCTAGAAGCCCAGGCAGGACTGAATGTAATGTTCTTTTGGTCAGGGCCCCCTGTGACTATGTGGGCATGGCTGGGAGGTCACTCCTGGCCGTGTTTGGGAAGGGAAGAAAAGCTGAATGGGCCAGAACCTCCCTTGTCATGTAAACAGGAACAGGCTGAGCCAGCCTTCCGCTCCAGTTCCAGTGGGCTGGCAGCCTGGGAGCTCCAAGAATGAGTCACTGACAGGAGCAGCCACGGGTTCTGGAGCTCAGGCGGCCCCAGCCCCAAGGCACACGGTAGCTGCAGTCTGCTGGTGGGATTCAGGCGCTAGGTGACAGAAGAGGGATCGTGGTGCTTCCACACGCCCCTGGGAAAATCTGCAGGCCAGTTGTCTGCAGGCCTTACTCAGGTCGCTGGAGCTTTGGCCTGGGATACTGAGCTCCTGCCTTCCGGTACTCCCTCCCTCCATGTCGTAGAGCCTTTGAGGAGCCATCAGCCAGGAATCAGGCACAAAATCTGCACCACCGCCACCCCTGTGCAGTGGGTTGGAGTTCAAGGTTCCCCACATGCAGGGACCCCTCCCCCTTCTCTCCCTCCCTCCCAGGCTCTCCCCATTCTCCTGCTTTCGCTGCCGTAACCCTTTCCTGAGAAGCAGTATGGCAAAATGAAAAGACCACCTGGTGTCGGGAAGCCCCGGGTTCAAATTCCTGGTCTGTACGCACTTGGGCAAGCCACTTAACCTCACTAAGCCTTGACTTCTGTATCTGGAAAATCTCCTTCACCCTGTGCAAGAGGCGAGCCCACGAGGAGCCCGACGTGCGGTCACCACCAGCAGCCACCTCTGAGTCAGGGTTTCATGCGTGGCAGAGCAGCCACCTCGCTGTGAACTATTGGAAAGCCAGCCCTTGACACAAGCAGCCGCCTCTCACCCACAAAGCTGGGCCGGAGATGAGAATGTCTGCCTCCCAGGGCCGCCGAGGGAAGCGGATGACCTGCGTGCGCAGAAGAGCTTGGGCCTGCACAGGGCCTGCGGGCGAGGTGGCATCACCGTTCCCGGAACATGCCAGCGAGTGGAAGGGTAAGCGGGACAAGCAGAAGAGCTGACGTCATCTCTAGGAGCAGGACCGGAGGACAGAAGGACAAGGGCCCGGGACCACAGTGGTCCGCGCATGCAGGGACTGTTTTCAGCGTAGCCCACTGCTTGGCTAAGTACATGAGTGGTGCTCAGTAAATGTGTGTGGGACTCACCCATGAGTGAGCAGAGACTAGAGCCAGCCCAGTGCTCCACCTCCCCCTTCCACCACTTTCCGTCACAGACCTCAGCTCCCCACCCTGCCTCAGATCAGGGGTTCTTAACCTGAGGTCCATGGATCCCCTCCAAAATGATATGCGGAATGTAGTGTGTGTTCAAGAATGTGTCTTCCTGAGTAAAGAAATGTTAGATTTCTGCCCAGAAAAGCTTTTCAGTACACCCTGCTCTGAAGGGTAGGCACCTGCCAGGCGCCCCGTGAATTCCTGTCAGTCGGAGTCATCCGGCCCCCAGGGCTGCCAGGTACCCTGTGGATTTAAAAATAAAAACAAAAAAACAGCCTCCACCTCTGTCTCTGAGATGTGCATACAGGGCCCTGCCAGCCTGCGGTTTTCCTTCCACGCCCACGAGGCGCGAGGCAGTTAACCTGCCATCCTTCGTTCACAGGAGCGATGATCCCACATCATCGGGCAGCCTGGTTCTGAGTGGCTGTCCGCTGCTGGGTGCGTCTCACAGAACCACACGCGCTCTCTCAGTCTCTTGTGACCCCCCATGTGACATAGATGTGACAGGTGGGAGTCAGGGCCCCGGAACCAAGAATGTTAACTAGGCCTCATGGTATCTGAACTCAGAATAGTCATCTCTTTTTTAAAATATTTTTTCTCACTACAAATATATATGTGTATGTATGTATAAAATATATTTATTTGTATAGGTATGTGTTTATTGGAGGAAATTTAGAATATATGAATAATGGAAAAAAATCACTTTTAATCTCACCCTCCTCCAAAGAACTGTTGTCATTACCTGGCTTCTGTTCTTCCCATCTACCGTATCCGACATTTATTGAGTGCTTCCTGTGTGCCCGGTGTTCGCTCGGCTGCACGCCGGACAAGCAGTGTTGGTGCTAACCTCCCGGCACACATCAGGTGCTCTCCACCTTTGTATATGCACAGTTGTACTGTCTTCATTTTTAAGGCCCAGAGAGCATACTGCCTTGCCTTTCTCGCTCCGTACCATCGAAATTTCTTGCCGTGTCATTAAATATTCGTCTCCAGAGTCGTCTGTGACGGCGGTGGGAGCTTTCATTGCAGCAGCCTCCGTGCTTCTCACCCTGGGGGTCGTGTACCCCTGAGGACAGCCCCCTCAGGCTAACTGTAGCACATTTTCCTAAAGCATCAATTAGATTGGAGGCTTTGGGAGGGGGAAAAGAATATTACTTTAATATCAAAACAACTACAGATATACCATCGACTAGAATTTTAAGGAGCGCCCACGAATTTTAAAACGAAGCAGCCAAGTCCAAGGTCATGTGAGCTGGCTGTTATTCCCCAAAGACCCGCGTCCCCTCTCCTCGGAGGACGGCAGAAGCATCTGAGAAGCACTGCGTTCTAGCACGAGCCCCTCTTCTTACAGATGAGGAAACTGAGACCCAGCGAGGAGGGGTTGCCCTCAGTCCCTGTGCATGCTTTGCAGAGCCGAGCCGGGCGGCCCCGGGCCCAGAGCCCTTCCCCATCCGTGTTTGGCATCACGCACAGACTGCTTTGTCCGAGGGTGTGGGTAGAGGCCTTGCCACTTGAGCAGTCAGCCCTCTGCTTCTGAATAGTGGAAACTCTTGACTTCCTACAGGCTCCAGCTCCTAGCAGCAGCTTTTCCTTCTTCACCTTTCTGGCCGGCATCTGAGCTGGCTGCTCACGTGGTAGGAACTGTGCCTCCATGGGCAGAGGTGGGTGCCTTAGGCTCCTCCGGTGCTTGGAATTTTCGCTTACAGCACTGTGTTGTGCACATGTGTTCCCTCGTCGCTTTACACCTTTGTGATTGTTATGATTCTAATATGACATTTATTGAGTACCTGCTAGATGCCAGGTACCCTGCTGGGTGTTTTGTCTCCAGTGTCTCCAGTCTTCATCACCGCTGTTCCAAGAATGTGTTATTACCCCCATGTGTCTGTTAAGAAAACTGAGTAAAAGCTTATCACTTCCCCGTCATCATTCGCTCCTTTAGGGACTATTTGTTGCAGACTCACTTGCCAGGACTTGTGCTAGATGCCGCGGACAATCCTGATGAGCAAATCTGATTGCGCTCCTGCCCTCGATAGAACGTACAGACCGGTGAGGGAGGGAGACGGTGTTCAACAAGAATTTCACAAGCCGTAGTGAGTGTAACGTAACCCAGAGCCCGTCCAGCTGCCTCTGTTTGAACCCACCTCGACCGCTTATTAGCTAGGGGACCTTGGGCAGCCCTCTGAACCCCTTGGCACCGCATCTTCCTCTTGTGTAAAATGAGGGTAATTGTCCCAGCTTCGTGGGGTACTATGGCTGAATTAACCCATGTGAAGCCTCAAGGCTGGGCCTTGCCCATCCGGGTGTCTCGCTGCTGCTGGTGTATGAAGGAGAGGTGGGGGTGCTAGGCGTATGTGACAGGGGAGGACCCACTTCAGGAGACCTCGGACAGAGTGCTACAGGCTGGGTAGGAGTTAACTTAACTAAGGGAGCGGGGCAGGGGGCTGCAGGGATGTTCCCTGCAGAGGGAAGAGCATGTGCGATGCACGGGGGATGGGCCCAGCTGAGGAATCCAGGAGTGCGGCTGGGACCCAGCAGGTGGGGAGCCGTCCAGTCCAGGGTCAGCGTCTGGGAAGGAGGAGCCTGTGGTGGAGCTACAGCTGTCTCCAGGACCTGGGCTCTTTGTACTGTTGATCCAAGCCCCGAGAGGTGCTTGCAGAATATTTGTCCTATGAGCGAGCAGGCCGCTAGGTTGGCCTCACGTGGGCTTGGCTGTGGGTGTTCCAGTGTCACCCAAGCAGAAAAGGAGACCATTGTCCCTTATACACGGTGATGTGTGGACAGTCCTGTCCCCACTCACACTGTACACAGCCGTTTTTCAGGTCCCTCTCTTCTTGGCAGTAGACTGATCCATGTGCATTTAGATGGGAGGTTCCAGCATCCAGGACTCACCAGGGTGGCTGCTGCCAGCATCCCCACACTACAGCCGGGGCCTCAGATCTGAGCCAGCGGTGCTCCGACATTTATAGTAGTGGAATAATCCTGTCTTGAAATCATCTTAGAGGAAACCCAGTATGTGGAATGGGAATGGGCAGAGGGACCCAGCACACCTGGTAAGACCTGGTACACCTGAGAACATGCTAGAGCTCCATAAAGCACAGTTAGAAACCCAAGGGTTGAGCCCAAACCCCATTTTCCAGGTGTGGAAACTGAGGCCCAGAGAGGGGGAGACTCTCCGAAGGTCACACAACTAGAGACAGACCCAGAACTGGATCCCAAACATTTGGTATCAATCTTGCCACACCAAGATTGTCCTCCTCACCACCCTGACCGCCCCACTCTGCTCAGTGGGGAAGGGGTGCGTGGCTGTGACCTTGTCAAGTGTCCAGCCTCCAGGCCCAGTCAGGACACAGACCATGAGAGAGAAAAATCCAGAGGGCAGCGTGGGTGGGCTGTGCAGGGTCACGGCCTGGTTATGCTGTGTCTTTCTCTCTCTCTCTCTCTTTTAATTGAGTTTGAGGTGGTGGTTTTTTGTTTCCTTAAGAAATGGGAAAGAATGAAGCTGCGTAAACACGACGATGTTAACTCCCCGAAAAGCCTCCTGCCATTTTAACTCTGTTACTGGAGAAATAAAAGAGAAATAATTTGTCCACCCACACTGAGCTCTTTCTGACGAAGGTAGGTGAACACTGCTTTGCTGATCGAGGGTGACTGCGGAAAGTGGAGCCGCGCTGACTGCTCCTGGCTCCAGGAGCCCCAGCAGCCCGGGAGGAGGCCCGCCCGGTCGGTCGGCAGGCCCGAGTCATGGGCCCGCGTGTCCACCCTCCACAGGTCTCCCCGAGCCGGGAGTGATGGAGGCGCTGGACCAGGCCGAGGGGCTCACCGACTCAGAGAGAGAGATGCCGCCGCCCCCACCTCCTTCACCGCCCTCAGAGCCAGCTCAGGAGCCGCCACCTCAAGGCGCCGGGAGCCACTCCCTCACTGTCAGGAGCAGCCTGTGCCTGTTGGCTGCCTCTCAGGTCCTGGTAAGGACACCACAGGCCTCACAGGGCCTGGAGAGGGGGCCGGTGGAGGGACAGCCCTCCACTTCCTCCCAACATGGCCGCCTGGGGACACGGAGGGATGAGGGGCCTCCCTGGTGTCCTTCAGTGACGCCCAGCCCACGGGCTGCTGTGAGGAGGAGGCTGGAGTTCTGAGCTACAGCCTCAATAGTAGCCTCTCCCAGCCCCCCTCCCCAGCCCCAGAAGCAGGAACAGGGGTCTCTCTGAGGA
Source organism: Equus quagga (assembly GCF_021613505.1). NCBI lineage: Eukaryota > Metazoa > Chordata > Mammalia > Perissodactyla > Equidae > Equus > Equus quagga. Next base: position 11,599,719 of record NC_060280.1, read on the forward strand.
CTTCCTGTCTCTGGAGGCATCTCTGGGAGCCCTCCCCTTTCCTGTATGGACCCGGGAGGTCCCCTCTGGGAAGGGCTTTCTCTTGGCTCCCTTTGGTCGAGCCCTGAGGCCTCCTCTGGACACACAGTAGCTGGGCCCTTCCCTCAGCTGCTCAGTCTGGACCTTAGGGTGCCAGGCTGGAGTGAGCTCTGAGGGGGTATATGGGAGGCAGGAGCCCAGGCACCAAACTCAGCCGGCCACCCCGCCACCCCAGCTTGCCTGCGGGATGCTCTGGCTCAGTGGCTACAGCCCCCTCTGGTCGCAGAACGCCACAGACCTCCTCTCCTCCTTGCTGGCGCTCCTGGAACAGCTGGGACCCACGGTGAGTCAGCTCGCAGAGCCCCGGGGCAGGAGGGAGTGGTTGGGGCCTCCAGTCCCACCGGCCCCCACATGGGGCTCCTCTGAGTTCAGAAGATGTTTCCAGGCCCCTGCAGCGCTTCTCCCTGCCCCCACACAGACCTGGTCCAAAGTTTTCAGGGCTCGGTTTTGTCCTTGTTGAAACAGATGAGAACTAGGTCCCCACCGCCACCCTGACTGTTTGTCTGATGTCCCCCAGGCCTGGCTGGGCATTGGGACCTGGGACCTCCCCAGTCTGCTGCTAGTCTCTCTGACCGTGGTCCTTGTCACTACCCTGGTAAGGCACCTCCTGACCCCACCTCAGGGCTTCCCTCCTCTGACCCTGAGGCCTGGTCCCCACCTGCTCCCCTCTGACCTACAGGCTAGACGTTCTGGGTGGGGCCAAGGATGGGGTATCTGTCTCCTTCTCCACGTGGGCCCAGCCTGGGGGGAGAGGCACCTGCCTTCTCAAAATTGGTTTGCAGTGTTCTAGAATGGGGAAGGGGCTGAGGCAGGGAGAAGACTGGAGTGGGAAACCCACACCCCAGCAAGGAGACCTCGGTCCACAAGAAACTGAATCCACCAGGGTCAGGGAGGGTGGGGGCGGGGAGGACAAGGTGGGGCATGGAGCCTCCTCGCATCCAGGTGAGGGGCAGTGCCGTGCAGACAGCTCCCCAGGGAGCAGAGCTGCTCTGGACACATGGAGGGGCAGGGGGCTCAATCCCATGGGCACCCGGTCACCCAGGGGGCAGCCGGCATGGTCCCAGGTCCATGAAGCCATATGCCCCCAACTAGGTGTGGCACCTCCTGAGGGCTCCCCCAGAGCCTTCTGCCCCGCTGCCCCCCGAGGACAGGCGCCAGTCGGTGAGCCGCCAGCCCTCCTTCACTTACTCGGAGTGGATGGAAGAGAAGGTCGAGGATGACTTCCTGGACCTGGACCCTGTCCCCGAGACTCCTGTGTTTGACTGCACGATGGACATCAAGCCTGAGGCCGACCCCGCCTCACTGACCGTCAAGTCCATGGGTCTGCAGGAGAGGTGGGAGGGGTGGGGGAGGGGTGGGCTCCACGGGCCCTGGGGCTCCCAGCTCCTGATCAGAAGGGCAGATGCCTGAGTCTGACACCCAGTGCCCAGGACAGAGCGGAGTGGATCTCATAGTCAGTCAGTGCAGACACATGTTCTCCAGGTCTGATTCATGTAGAGCAGAATGCCCCAAGGTGAATGCTAAGAAATACTGTCACTGCTCATGAGCACATAGGCTTACACAGGTATACACATGTGCACACTCTCACGTACACTCCTGTGCTCAAGTAAGCTTGGGTAGGTTTCTTTACTGCAGGACTTGTCAGAGCCTTTAACATGTTTGAGTTCATGGTAAATCAGCATGGGGTAGTGTGTGGCATTCCTCAAAGTCACTCAATCACAGACCCTGACTTCGTAGAGTGTCTCATAGTGTTCCTCAGAGCACTCTCTGGGAGGTGTCCACAGCCTCTTTTCAGAGCCTCGATGGATAAGCCAGATCACCCCAGGTTTGACTTGCCCTCATGATGTCATGGAAAGAGCGCTCGATGAGGAGTCAGGAAACCTACCTTTTTGTTTCAGCTCTGCCACCCCCTTACTGCGTGAGCTTGGGCAATTCTTGTCTCCTCTCTGGGACTCAGTTTCCCTTCCTATGTGATGAGGGCCCTTCCCGTCCTGTGCCTTAGAATACTGAACACAGTAGAGTTTGTCCAGTGTAGCCGTCCTTGCTGCCACTCTGCTGCCCCTGGGGCTTGCTCTCTCCCTGATGGCCAAGGGTCCTGGCCTTTCCTGGATAAGATGTCCTTGACTCACTGGCAGCCTCATCCCCGATGGCCAGGCCCCAGGACCGTCATGCAGGGGCCGAGCCCGGCATGTCTGCTCTAGGCAGGTGCCCTCTCTGTGAGCTTCCCAGGGCCACAGGGCCTGGAACTGCCCCCAGCAGTGACAGAGGAGAGCCCGGGGAGGGCTGCGTTGAATTGTGTGGGATGGAACCTTTGTAACTGGGGTCCCGGCCCCCACTCCTTTAGCTGCTCTGCTGCAGGAGGCAGGAGACAAGGTCAGGCCCAAGCCTGGGCTCTGAGACTTGTGCTCCTTGTGGCAGGGCTGCTGGCACACCCACTCCCCCTTGGAGAGCGCCACCCCCCATTCCCGGCCCTGACCGCTCCCTCCCTCGCCTGCCCGTTCCAAGGCCCCCAGCTGATGCCCTCCCAGCCCCTGATCCTCATCCCCCTTCCCGGTCCTTCCAGGAGGGGCTCCAACGTCTCCCTGACCCTGGACATGTGCACCCCGGGCTGCAATGAGGAGGGCTTCGGCTACCTCATGTCCCCACGCGAGGAGTCAGCCCGCGAGTACCTGCTCAGCGCCTCCCGTGTCCTCCAGGCCGAGGAGCTGCACGAAAAGGCCCTGGACCCCTTCCTGCTGCAGGCGGAGTTCTTTGTGAGTCTCCCTGGCCTGCTGCCCCATGCTAGGCCGGCCCTTCTGCTCATGTCGATCTCCCACGTGGCCAAGTGGCAGAGCGGGGTGCCCAGAACTCAGCATCTGAGAGCTTGACGTCATCTCCTTATCAGCTCGCCCACTGTCATGGGCAAGCTGCTTCCCCTCTGAGTCTCAGTTTCCTCACCTGGAAAATGGGGATAAAATTGATAGGGGTGTTGCAAGGATTAGAGAGATCAATAATGTGTGCAAATTGCCCGTCTGGGTGGTCGGTGTGCAGTGGCATTCCCCGTCCTTACTGCCCAGTGCTGTGCTTGGGAGCCCCAGAAGCCTTCTCTTCTGGCAGCCCCGTTTCCCACTCTCGTCCCCCCTGACATCGCCACGCACTGTTCGTCCTCCTTTGAAATCCCCCCGCCTAGCTCAGTCTCGAGCTCACAGTGATCCTGATCGCCTGCCCTGCAGACCTCTGCAGCAGCCTCCAGCTGCCTCCTGGTGGACTTTGAGGGGCCCAGTACATAACACCCCTGCTTTACCTGCCTGAGCACACAGCCGAGACCTCGGAGACCACAATGTGGCCTTTCTGTTTGTTGGTAACGGCCGGGTTTGAAATGAGGCTTAGGGGTGTAGCCATAGTGAGCTTCCTAATGCCGCCCCAGAATTGACTAGCTTTGCACCCGCCCCATGCGGTGCTGGCACATCGCGGGCCCTGTCCCATGGGCGCCCCTATAATTCCTTCTTGGAAGGAGGGCCCCGGAGGAGGAGGAAGGCAGGAGCTGGGGCCCAAATGCTGATGTCTCAATCAAACGCACTGAGCAGGGAACTCGCCCACCTCTGTGGGCAGGAATGGGTGAGAGGCCATGAGCACTTGGGGAGAGCCCCTCCTGGGAGCAGCCAGAGGGATGGGGAGCCAACGGGCCTCCCTCACAGCTCCCCTCTCCCCAGGCTGCCCTGCTCCCCACCTGGCCCGGACAGCTCTCCCTTGGAGAAGACCTCCATGCCCCTCTGACCCACTGCTCCCAATTCTCCAGAACTCGGCACCGCCTCCCCTAGCCGAGTTGGGCCAGCCCCAGCCCCCCTTCCAGCCCTGTGCACCCCCAGCCCTGCAGGGACTGTCCACTTCAACGGGACCAGGCCCCCTGTCCCTCTACTCACGTCATCCCCCACCCTGGATGCTCCTGGAAAGCCGTCCTCGACTAGCACAGCCTCAGCTCCCTCTCCAAGTCCCCACTGCTGTCACCTCCCCGTGAAGGAAGGGCTCGCGTCCTCGCTGTGCCCTGTGCAGAAGGGCCTGCCGATGGCACCCAGAGAGAAAGGAGCGTGGTCTGCACGCACACTCCACGGGCTTTTTGCACGTGTTTTTTATTTTTTTGATTCTCACAACAGCCCTAGAAGGTGTGTGTCTGATGCTCATTTACAAAGCCCAAGCTTAGTGCATCCAAAACCAGCAAACACTGTGGAGGTGGATGTGGCCGGGCGGTCAGCTGTGGGCCAGGTGGAAGGGAGTGAGAGGGAGAGGCGCTGGGGAGTCGTCCCCCAGGATGCAGGAGCTGGGGCTGGAGGTGGACCTGACAGGGCGCAAGGATCTGGGGAACTGAAGAGCGGTGGGGCCAGTGGAAGGCCATGAGCTCAGCCGGGGAGGCAGACGGACAGACGGAGAACGGCCTGTGAGCAGCAGGAAACAGACCGCACTGCTGGAGAGTGGGTCTCTTGTGAGCAGCTGGTGGTAAAGAAAGGCCAGATCCAAGAAGACCTCACCTGCCAGGCAGAGGAGTTTGGACCTGGAGCGCTTGACACAGACGGTGGTAACGAGGGGCAAATACAGCCCCTGGAGCTCAGATGGAGGCTCCTTTCCTGCTGGAGAAAATCAGGGAAGGCTTCTCGGAGGAGGTGGCATTTAAGATGGACAGGAAATGAGAAGATGAGGATGGGGTGGACGTCGCCCCAGAGTGAGCGGCACAGCCCAGGGTCCTGAGGTGGGGATGCTTAGGGCAGGAACACAGATCAGCAAAGCCACTCAGTTTGGCTGCAGCACAGGGCGTGTGGAAGAAGGCGGTGACTGGCCAGGTCACTTGTTCTCTTGCTCTTCTTTGTTCATCAACTGTTTATTGAGTGTCTACTATGTGCCGGGCTGGCCCTCAATAACCAATAGTAATAATATCTTTTATCATGCACTCAGCGTGCAGCAGGCACTCTTTTAAATGCTTTTTATGTGCACTCATTCATATAACAGTAAACGTTTGCTGAATGAATGCATGCACTCAAGCCAGCCCCTGCACTAGAAGTTGGGGGCACAGCAGCCCCTGGATTCAAACATCTGTGCGGGACAGCCCACAGCTGCTCACACGCCCGTGTCCTCCTCCTACAGGAAATCCCCATGAACTTTGTGGATCCAAAAGAGTATGACATCCCTGGGCTGGTGCGGAAGAACCGGTACAAAACCATCCTTCCCAGTGAGTACTCAGTGCCCCGGGGGTGCAGGTGCCCCATCCTCGCCTAGGTGCCCCCTGACCCTGAGGGACACCTTAACCCCAGAGCTGGGCCAGGGTGCTGGGACGCTGGTCACTGGAGGAGAAGGGGTGGAGGGTGGGGGTGCCCAGTGAAGGGAAACACCTCACGGCATTCTCTCTGGACCCTTGCCCTGGCCAAGTGTTGTGCTGGGCTCTGTGGAAACCCAGAGAGAAAGTGACAATGCCAGCAGCTCCTGGAAAGGAGACCTCTGGTGACTGAAGTGTTTTCACATCCTTTATCTCTTCAGAGTGGGCAGATTTTAAGGAGATGGAATTAAGGCTCAGAGAGGTTAAGTGGCTCAGCCACAATCACACAGCTGGGAAGTACAGAACTGAGTTTCAAACCTGGGCCTCTGTGACCCCAGAATTGGGCTCTTTTGTCCACCTTGAGTTCAGTTTGGCCAAATTCTAAGTCCTCTAACAGGCAGAGCTACCCCACAAGGGAAAGAGCTGCCTGTCAGGTAGTAAGCTCCCCGTCACTCAAGGTGTTCAAGCAAGGCTGCGTGAACAGTCCCATGGAAGGTCTGAGAGAGATTTCCCTCACTTGGGGGCGGTTAGACCAGGTGACCTAATGTTCCTCTTCCAGCCCTGGGGTACCATTTTCAGGTAACTTTCATCAAGCCCCTGTGTGCCTGTCACCCCTGCTGAGTTCTGGCCCCAGGCCCCAGGGCTGGCTTGGGGGTGACTTGTTGAAAGTGAATCCCCGCAAACCTACTCTGCTCGGTTTTTGGAGTAACAAGGCTTTAAAAAGGCAGTTTCGCCATCAGCATCTCCAACAACATGTAAGATGTCATGACTTATTTTTAACTTTTAAAATATCGACTTGTGGTTGCTATGGTTACGCAGTCTCTAGGTAGTTCCGGTTAAACAAAGCGCCATTTAAGGCCAGGATGCATTATTCAGGGCTGCGCACCTCTTCCCTCATCTGGCTCCCACCCCTTCACCTCGCCCCACCTGGAGGGAGGGCCTTGGGTGCCCCAGAACCTAGGGCTTTGCTGGCGACTCAGAATGGCCATGGGGGACGGTGGGAGCCAGGCCATCACTCCACGTGGTCCCCACTGAATTGTCGAGAGGCCTCGAGCCACCTCCAGCCCTGCCCTGAACCAACAGCACATCTTCTCTGTGGCTAGCAAAAGTGGACCCTGTGTATTCAGAGACTGGCTTGGGGAGGGAGGTGAGAGAGGGCAGGTCAGACCAGGACACCCTGAGGTTTCTTCTCTCATTTATTTGGCACACATTTGCCGAGCCCCTGCCCCAGGGTCTGAGAATTCAGACATGGATGAGACACGGACTCTGCGCACAGGCGGCTCACAGTCTGACGCAGAGACAGGTCTGTGGACAGTTGGGTACCGAGTGGCCAGTCGCCCAGCCTGCAGCACTCAGGACAAGCTGCAGGGGAGCGATTTCTGTCCCTTTGCCCCTGGGTCCCAGGCACCAAAACAGCGCCTGACAGTTGATGGAGCCACTGTACCCATGTGAGCGAGCGAGCGAGTGAATAAGTGTGTGCGAGCGCACCTGCGCAGCCCTCAGGTCGCGCTCTGCCTCTCCACCCTCCCTGCCAAATGACTGTTGGGGCTCAGGGCTGCCATGCTGCCCAGTCCAGGGCGCCGTTTACATGGACCGCACCGACACGATGCCCCTGGAGCATGCCGGGCAGGGCGGCCTCTGGCCCTGACACTTCTGACTTGGGGCATTGCAGTCATCTCCTAACTGGTCTCCTGACCTCCACCGTCTCTCCTCCTATCCATCTTCTAGCGGTGTCACGAAAATGATGCAAGACAGAAATCCGGTCATGTAATTCTCCTTCTGAACGCTGTCATTGTCCCCCTTGTGATCCTCGGGGTTATAAGCATGGTTTGGAAGACCCGTTGTCAACAGGGTGCTCTCCAGCCCATTTCTCACCAACCCCCCCACCGTGTGCACTGGAATCGGACAGAATGGTGTCCCCTGCTTCTCTTTCTGGTCCTTCAGACCCAGCCCAGGTGCCTCCTCTTCCAGGAAGCCTAGTCACCCTAGCCAAGTGGAGGCCCCCTCTGCTCCCTCGGCCCACACGCTCCCTGTCTGTTCGCCCAGCACTCGGGGGCAGGGACCGTGGCTGGTTTATCTAGGAGCCCTGCTCTTGAGCACAGTGCCTGGCACAGAGTCAGGTCAAGGGTCAGTAGAACCAGGACCACCCGTCACAGGGGCTCCTTAATACAAAGGCCCTGGCGTCTGGCCCCTCATCTGGGCAGGCACCGACAAGGAGCAGGGCAACGGCCCATGCGAGGCTCACTGCTCCACTCCTGCTGTCACCAGAGCCACTTCCTTTCCTCTCCGCCCCTCTCCACCCCCACATCACCTGCCAAAACCTCGGGCACTGGAGCGGGGGCAAAACAGGACTAGAGAGGGAAGGCTTGTGCCAGTGCCCTCCCATTCTCCTACCAGGTGTAGGTCTTTCCTTTCACCTCTTAACCTCCAGTAAAACTTGTGATCATGGCGGTAATGCGGCAGCAGCCTCCCACACAGAGCGCTTCCTGTGTGCTTGGCTAACTGACTGCTCCACGGACTGGCCAACATTCGCGCCTTTACCCTTTACGAGATGAGTGAGGTTGTGGTGCCCGACCCCATGGCGGAGTGGTTAAGTTCGGTGCACTCCACTTCGGCGGCCTGAGTTTGGTTCCTGGGCACAGACCTGCACCACTCGTCAGCCATGCTGTGGTGGCGACCCGCGTGCAAAATAGAGGAAGATTGGCGCAGATGTTAGCTCAGGGCTGACCTTCCTCAGGGAAAAATAAATAAGATGAGCGAGGTTGTGATGGAGGAGAATGTGCCCGCCTTACAGATGAGGCACAGGAGGTTAAGTAAGTGGCCTGCATTGACGCTGCTAGTAAGTTGCAGAGCCAGGACCTGACGTCGTTCTCTGGCTCGGTGTGGACCGTTAACTGCTCCCCACCTGCTGCCTCTGAGAGCCCCATGCCGTGCCTGCTGGGAGTGCCTCTAGTCCAGCCTCCCTGTACGGGAAAGAGCCCGAGGCCCAGCGAAGGGATAAGACAGTGAGCTGGGGACAAAGCTAGGCCAGAACCCAGGGCCCTGGCCCCCGGCCGGCTTCGTGCCAGCTGCACACAACCTCCCCACCTGAGGCCCAGCCTCTGCAGGCTGACGTACCGGGAGGCCCCGGCTGGAACAAAACAAATTCTGCTCTAGGAAGAGGGGCAGGATATTAGGAGAACCTGTTACTGTGGGATTTGACATGCAAATAGATTGAAAGAAAAAAAAAAAAAACTTCATGTACACATGTGTCTGCTGCTCAGACCCTACAGTCACGTGCCAGACATGGAACCGTTGATCCTTTCACCCCGGCGTCTGCCCCCCAGTCGTAGCAGCCCTTTATATTTGTAAGCACTTTATGGTTTACGTAGCCCCTTCACAGCTGTTTCCTCCTTTATCTCCCCTACAAGCTGAGGAAGTAGGCATCTTTACCCCCACGTTACAGACAGGAACACAGGCTTAGGAGGGCCGGGTGCTCTACGAGAGTACGCAGCATGTCAGTGACAGTGTACACTCAAACTCTTGTGGCCCCGCTGTCCAGGATGTGCACCCCAGGTAATTCCCTCTCGTCTCCAGAACAGGAGACGCCGTGAGTACAGGGCAGCTCAAGGCACACAGGCAGGGGCGGACACTGATGCTCAGAGGGAGGACCCGGGGCTCCTCCCTCCCCTCCTCTCCAGCCAAGGCCCTCACCTGCCTGAGTGGGCCAGGGGGATGGGTCAGTGTTTTGCTACTGGGCAGGGGAAGAAGAAACTGTAAGAGTCCCAGAAGAAATGTGGGTGCCCTGAAGTGCGCCAGACAAGGTAGGCTCTGCGCCAGAGGGATTGCACATGTCAAACCCCTGCCTCACCTGTCTCCCCTCACCCCAGACCCTCACAGCAGAGTCTGCCTGACCTCACCAGACCCTGACGACCCTCTGAGTTCCTACATCAACGCCAACTACATCCGGGTACGTAGCCCCAGCCCAAAGGCCTCTGCCTGAAAGGGAGGCCGGAGCCGATGGGATCCACCCTACAGGCTTGTCCCTAAGCCGCTGCGGCTCCTGCCAGCCCCCGGGAAGAGTTGATGTGGGGACTGAGCCCCGGGAGCATTGCGTCTGACCCTGACAGCCTGGGCTTGGCTGGCCACAGGGCTATGGTGGGGAGGAGAAGGTGTACATCGCCACTCAGGGACCCATCGTCAGCACGGTCGGCGACTTCTGGCGCATGGTGTGGCAGGAGCACACGCCCATCATTGTCATGATCACCAATATCGAGGAGATGAACGAGGTAGGCACCCCCGTCCTGTTACCAGGCGTCTGCTGCCGTGCACCCTACGCTAAGCCTCTCACCTGCAGTGCCCATGATCTCCAACACGATGCTCTGCAGCGTCCCAGCCTGCAGGGGCTGACACCGGCTACTTCGTACCCATAATAGCCCATTCCATTGAGCCCCCTTAAAAGTCCTTCCAAATGGGTACTCCATTTTCCAAATGAGGAAACTGAGGTTCTGAAAAGAGAAGTGACTTACAGGTTATGAACCTGAGATTTGAACCCAGCCCTCTAACTGCAAACTGTTGCCCGTTTGTACCTCTGCCTGCTGGCCCTGGAGGGCCGCTGGGGAGAACATGGCTGGGGAGCTGGGAGTGTATGGCAGCATCATCTGGGCCCCTGCAGAAGTGCACCGAGTACTGGCCGGAGGAGCAGGTGGTGTATGACGGAGTCGAGATCACCGTGCGGAAGGTCGTTCACACTGAGGATTACCGGCTGCGACTTATCTCCCTCAGGGTGAGGCCTGGGGCTGGGCAGTGCGGACAGGGGACAATAAGGGGCCTGATTGGGGCTCCACAGAGGACAGGGTCCCGAGTCCACTGTAGCGGAAATAAAGGGCTATGTCACTCCCAGGGATGAGGGAGGGGTGATTGGACGTGAGGGCCAGAGACAGGGCCAAACCTCAGCTGTAATTTATGCTCTCGGGCTCTCTCAGGCGACACTGTCATTCATAATGCCTTCCTGATCTGCTTCAAATGCACCCAAGTCCAGGACTGTCCTCACGACTGAAGGTCCCTTGTGACTTTGAGACCACGCCTAGAAACATCCCTCCACCTGGCATGCTGGGCTTCTGGTCTGCGGTACCCAATCTGTCCGCCAGGGGGCAGGCGCTCCTTGCTGCATTTGGGTTGCACAGGGAGGTTGTGGTTGCAGAAAAAGGAAAAAAATAAAAAGGAAGCGTACAAAATATGAGCAATACACAGCAGCCCGGAAGAGTGGGGGGAGGCGTACTCCCACCCTGGAGTTGTGCTTCTTCCAGGCTCAGCATAATGGAGGAGATTGTTCCTTTGGAATCAGGAGGATTAGCAGCTTCCATTCTTGAGAAATGATAAGACCCACGTTTGGGAAGGTAGAGCCACTGTAATGACCCCACAGGCGGGAAGAGGCAAGCTGGGCGCCAGGAGGCTGATGCCCGTTCCAGAGCAGCCTGGGAGGCCCACTGTGCGGCAGCCACAGCGTCCAGCTCTAGGCCTGAGACTTGTCCCTCTGAGCTGCCCCTCCCACCGGAAAAGGTGCGAGGCGGGTGTCAGGGAGCACTCAGCCCCCAAAGGGCGTGCCCACCTGGGCAGTTCCAAGAGCTGGGTCTTGTTGGAGGTCAGAAAGGGCCTGGAGGTAGGAGGCAGAGGCTGTGGTAGCTGTCACAGCCAGATCACCCCGGGGCCCAAGGAGCCAGCCTCCTGTTTCCTAGACGGAGAGGCTGAAGTGAGGCAGGGGCAGGGCCACAGGCCTGGGGAGAGAAGAACTGGGTCAGCTTGGGGTTTAGGGCCATTTACTTCTGTCCATAAACCTTTACAAGCACCTGCCCTGGGCCTGGTTCTGGGTTGGGTACTGGGAACGCAGAGCTGTCCAAAGCCTGGACTCTCTCTTCAAGGAGCACTCATAAAATGGTAAGTACTGAGCTAGACGTAGGGAAGAACGTGGAAGAAGGGCAGTCTGCCATCTAGGGTGCTCAGGGAGGGCTTCCTAGAAGTGATGATGCTGAATGGGGTTTTGAAGGATGAGTAAGAGTTGACCAGGGGGCAGACAAGTGGGGAGAATGTTCCAGGCAGAGAAAAAAAGTAAAAGTAAGGGCATAGAAGATAGAATAACTTTGTGTGTGTGTGTGTGTGTGTGTGTGCACGCAGGTGCATGTATGTGTCTGTAGCAGAGGTTTTATCTACAAACCATTTGGAGTGGGGGAGCATCAATTACCAGTAGGCAGGGCAAGAGATGGGCACCCCCTGTCTAATTTGCCGGCGTGAAGACTAAGGAGAGAGAGTTTTATTCACAGAGCAAGGAGCACCATCGAAGGTTCCGAGCAGAAGAGCAATGTGTCAGACCGACCGTTCTGACCACCGTGGCAAGGAGGCAGTCGGGGAGGGAGCTGTCTCGCCCAGTGGAGAGACGGTGGAGGAGGTGGTGGTGGAGAGGGGGCGTGGAGAGGAGAGAAAGGACCACACTTGCTGGGGTGGGCACGGGCGTGGGCAGGCAAAGCATGGGAGGGGAGAGGAAGGGTCCCAGGCTCTGGCCATGTGACTGAGGTGTGACTGGGCTGTTTATGAAGATAGGGACCCAGGAGACAGGAGGAGTGGAGAGAGGACTCTGGGCCTCTCTTGGATGATCCTGGAGTTGCTGGGGCAGAACTCACGTGAAGACCATTGCCAACGCCACTGATGAGTCCCTGCTGCCACGCTGGCTTTGGGCCTCTGTCTGGTGCCACTGGGCAATATGGTATAGACAGCAGAGGCCAGAGGTCCGACTCCTGTGTCCTATCTCCTGTGTTCTTCCTCCTCCCATCCCATCTCCATCTCTGGGCTGGTTTGTGGGCTCAGAGAGTTCACGAGTGTCTGGGGTGGGCCTCTGTCTCCTGGACAGAGCGGGACTGAGGAGCGAGACCTGAAGCATTACTGGTTCACGTCCTGGCCTGACCAGAAGACCCCAGACCGGGCCCCCCCGCTCCTGCACCTGGTGCGGGAGGTGGAGGAGGCAGCCCAGCAGGAGGGGCCCCACGGTGCCCCCATCGTCGTCCACTGCAGGTGGGTCCCCCCGGCCACCTGCGAGGGCAGGGCAGCCTTCCCCACTCTGGGCTGCGCCACCCTCACCCCGCCCGTCCCCTCGGCCCTCAGCGCAGGCATTGGGAGGACCGGCTGCTTCATTGCCACCAGCATCTGCTGCCAGCAGCTGCGGCAGGAGGGTGTGGTGGACATCCTGAAGACCACGTGCCAGCTCCGTCAGGACAGGTCAGCCCAGGGGCGGAGTTGGGGGCACATGGGGTGGCACGGAGAGACTGACACGTGCAAGAGCGAGGAGTAGGAGGACACGCCAGCTGTGGACTGACTGGCAGACGAGGAGTAGGCAGGACAGATGGGTTGAGGGGTTGGACCCGGACAGTGGTGGCTGGATGAGGAGGGAAGAGAAACAGCTGTGGGAAGCAGCACAGGGCCTGAGTGACAGGACATGTGATCCCCATCCCTGCTATCTATGCCAGACCTGGGAAGGACCAGGAGCAGAGGGGAGCGGCTGGCGAGGGCTGTCCCCTCCAGTCTACACAGACACAAGGCCCCTCACAAAAGCTTGGGATTCCGTGGGTTGAGGGGCACCCTCCCGCCGCCCGTCTCCCAAGCCCCGATCCCCACTGTGCGTCTCTGCCGGGCAGGGGCGGCATGATCCAGACGTGCGAGCAGTACCAGTTCGTGCACCACGTCATGAGCCTCTACGAGAAGCAGCTGTCCCGCCAGGGCCCAGAGTGACCCCCCTGCCCTCCCAGGTCCTGTGAGCCTGGGCCCCCCAGCCACATGCAGGGCCTGCCCAGGGCCCGGGCTGCTCCCTGCCTTCCTGCTTCCTTCTCTTCAGTCTGCTCCCTCCCTCCCTCCCTGCTCCCTCAGCCTCGGTCTGGCCCTGGCCCCCCACATAGCTCTTCCTACTGTACCTGCTGGGGAGTGGGGTTGGGGGAGGGATGTGCCAGGCCAGGCCTGGGGCCCCAGGGCCGGACCCACACCATGCAGGCCCAGGGCCTCGGTTTTTAACGATGGTTCCATTGCTACTTTATCCAAACGTCTCCGGGCCGCACTCCAAATGTCCCACCGCAGCGTGCTGTCAGTCCGTCCATCTCTGCCGTCTGTACCGGACACTGTGTCTCCTCAGCCCGGGAAGGGGCAGTCAGCTCCAGCCCCGACGACGTCGCCCAGGCAGAGGCGCCTTCCTCCGGCGCCACCTCGCTTCTCCAGCAGGCAGGCTGCATTTTGCCTCCGGTTATTGGGACCAGGATGCAGAGGGGTCCTGAGGCCCTGGAGATCAGGCTGTCGGGGGTTCCTGAGCGGGGAGAGATCCCAGCTTGGGGAGAGGTCTCTGGGTTGGGGGGCCAATCACAGCTGGAGTGGCATCTGGGTATCGGATGCCCTCAGGAGGTGGTGACCAGCCTGTGCGGCACTGGGGAAGGGGATTTATGGGGTCTTGAACCCAGAGGCCCTGGGTCCTGCTGGGGGCGGGAGAGGGGAGCGCGAGGGTGGGGTGGGACTCGGCCCCTGGCCTGTGTGGCACTGTCTCTGTGTCACTGTGGGAAAAGCCTCCTGGAAGTCTGGCCGCGTGCAGCTCTGCGTGTGTTCCCGTGTCCACGCGTGTGTTGAGAGCCCATCAGCAGGGCGTGCATGACTCTTTGGCAACATGCGTTCTCTTGGAGCCACGTGTTTTTATTGCTGACTTTAAATATTTATTCCACGGCAGACAGAGACATGTGGTGTCTTTTTATAATTTGCTCGTGGTCATTGAATAGAGCAATAAAAGGAGCATTTGGAGCAAAACTAGACTCCTGGGTCTGTGTGACTTCCTCTCCCCTCCTCTTCCCGCCTCCCTGCACCCCAGTCCGCGTGGGCCTCCTCCTCGTCCAGGTTCACACGTGAGTGTGCACAGGAGCAACACACACCTACAGGGCCTGGCCCTCAAGATCCCTAGCACCCCCCTGTGGATATCGGGAGTATGGAGCGAGTCCAGATTTGGAAAGCCAAAGTCCATTTGGCAGGATTGTCACACACCCTCACCGCCCCCCTCCAGCCAGGAGCCACAGGGAGCCTCAGGGACAGGTGTAGGACGGAAGGCAAAGTGGCCAACAGGCCACCAGCTCTGACACCTGGGCCAGAGGCCAAGGCTGGAGCAGGGGGGCGTTCAGGGCACACGCAGGCCCCTCCCTGTGGGCCACCCCACTTCTCCCTTGTTGGCCCCGCAGGTCCCAGCAGCAGCTGCAAGCTGGCAGTTTCCCTTGTAAGGTCTGGGCTGAGAGTCACCCCACCCAAGGGCCCCAGGACTCTACCCGCGGGCTCAGATCCTGAGCCATCGCAGACACTCCTGCTTTATTCTCACCCCTCCCCCAGGGATGCAGCAAAAGTAGCTGTCATGCCACCCCTGGCAGTGGGGGGTCACCCCAGGGCAGGAGGGGACCCAGGGCAGGGCTGCTGACCAACCACCAGGTCCTTAAAAGGTACCAGAACCTGGTTTGGGCTGGGCAGGGTCCAGGCATGCACGTATGCTACAGACAATGAGGAGAGACAGGGCATGGCTTGAGCAGCTGGGATGGAGGTCCCGGAGAATGGGGCATGCTCTCCAGCCAGCCACCCTCCAACAGGAGGAGGAGCCCTCCTTCCCTTCTATCCAGATTAGGGGGAGTGGGCTGTAGGAGCGGGAAGGGGGAGCAGAGCTGACATTTCCCTCTCCTCCCCCAGGGTGGCCCTGTGAGGCCACTTGGGCTGTGCCTGCACCACACGTAGGACGCAACGTGAGTGATGCCCCCTAGATTTGTGCAAAGTGACAGACCCACTTGATCCTCCTCAACCCACCAGCTTCCAGTCCCTGGGAAACAGAGGCCTGTTGCTTTGCTCCCAAAGCCTTCTTGGGCTGTGTGTGCACGCGTATGTGAGCATGGACACACATACTACTCTGAGCCCCTTAGCTCAGAGAGGTCCCACCCAGTAACAGTGAGAACCAAAACCTCTGCCACAAGGGAACAGGAAATGTACCCCTGGACCCCTCCCCAGCCTCCCACCCACCCGGCCCCCCACATTTCCTCCAGCCTCACTTTCCTTCCCCGTCCGTCCCCTGCAAAGCAGTGTGCCATCTTGCTAGGGCGGCTGCAGAGCCTGAGTGAGAGATTGCCCCCAGGGGGCCAGACATTTAAGGAATCGGTGACTCCTGGTGGCCCCACTGCTGGGGTGGAGGAAGGAAACTGGCCAGTCTAGGGCCCAGGCACCAGCTGCACCACCAAAACCAGGGACACAGTGTTCGAGGGTTAGGAGGAACTGATCACGTGAAGGTAAGGCTGCCCTCTTGCCTCAGGAAGCTGACAGAGCCTGTGACCTCCTGAGCCCAGAGGGGGACAGCAGGAGCTGGGACAGAGGAGTGGTCCCAGAAGCCAGAGGCAGAAGCAGGCCAGGGAGGATATATCAGCGGGGAGGGGCGTAAAGTTCTGCCTCAAACCTCCTGGGTCAGAAGAAGGCTTTTGGGTCCCCTGGAAGGGCAGCGGACTGAGAGTCAGAGGCCAGGAGTCCAGTCTGAGTGACCTCGGACAGGTTATTTCTCTCGGACATCAGTTTCCTCAGATATGAAGTAGGGGGTTGAAAACTGCCATGCTGGTGAAATAAAAGATGCTGTGGACATCCCTTCGTTGATGGACTGTGAAGCTGGTAACAAGAATGCGGAAGCTCTGATGAGCCGCTGTGCAGAGGTCCAGGATGTATTCAGTGCAGATGGAAGGGGCTGTAGGGTGTGTATAATGGGCCCCCCCTCCATGTACAGAGGGGACAAGGACAAAAACCTAGCCACATTTCGTGAAGGAGCCCCCGAGATGTCTGGAGACCACAAGTGGTCCTGTCGGGAAGTTTAGGGGATGGAGCGGCTTCAGAAACTCTTCAGAGAGATATTTATATTGTTTTATTTTTTCACTGTGTGATTGAACTACCAATTCAAAAAAAGTTTAAGAAATAAAAACTCAACCTGTCTTTACCATGTCACAAATGAAAGAGGCCCATAGAAATGTGCTATCGTCTGTCTTAGCATTCCACCAAGGCCAGGGTCCCCAGGGCCCAGGAAGAAGGCCCACAGTTTCCTTTCAAGGCTGGCCCCAGGATGGCTTAGTCAGGAAGTCCCTTCCAGGTCTGACTTCATTCTCTCCTGCGGAAACAGCCAGCGCTGCGTCCCTAGTCCACGTAGCTATCCATGGGTATCTTCAAGTCCCTCTGGGCCTTCCTGGGTTCGCTGGGTAAGTCTAACCCCTACATCCTCCCCCTCGGCGAACTTGGAATGGGTTGGGGTTACTCAGTGGGCAACAGGCCCATTGGTTCTTGTAACCCACCAGGGAAAGGGAGATACAAAGGGAAGAAAAGAGAGGCTAGAAAGCAGAGGCTTGCTGGCCAGCCTCTCCTCACCCTCTTCTGTGCACAGCCGTCTCCACTGTGTCCACCTGCCCCGTCCCTTCCCCCCTACACACATAGAACGTCTCTGAATCTCTCTCCTGCTCCCTCCCTTGTCCTCCATGGCCTCGTCCTCTCCCTGGTCCTCCCAGGTGAGTGCCCACGCCTGCTGTCACCATGACAACCATTCACCACAAGCAGATGCTGCAGGAGCACGTGTCTCTGGAGCTCTCCAGCCTCACCACCCACGTGAAGACCTTCTCCCAGACAACCAAGATCGTGGGAGGCAAGCAGAGCGGGGAGGGCTGGGGCGATCAGGAAGGGGCAGACTTTCTTCCTCCAGTCTTTGCAACTCCAGGGCCCCTCAGGAGCCCAAGATAGCAACAGTAACCCTCTCCCAATCTGTGCTTCTAATCTGTGCTTTGATGAAGCTTCAGCTGGCCAGATGTTCACCCACAGATCAGATCTCCAGGAAAACAGCTTAGGAAAAATCAATCACATGGATGTGTGTGAGTGATTGATGGACTCTTAATTGCTTCGGGAGATCAGAGCCATAGGCAAGTGCGTGTGTCTCCGGTGGTAGAATTGCAGGCATGGAGGAAGGAAGGGAGGTAGCTACCTTAATTACACATGAGTAATGCTGACCCCGCTCCACTTAAGAAATAGCAGACTTGGAGCTGCCAGTGGAGAGAGAGTGAACACATGAACAAGTGACCTAAGCTTCCAGGCTCTCCACCCTTGGGGCCCAGACTTGGGGGCTGGCAGATCCAAGGGAAAGCTGAGATGTGGTCTCAGAGCAGAACAGACGGTTTTAGTCCTGTCTCCAGAGGCATGTGATTAAAAGATGGCCAGGGGCCAGACTATTGAATACCTGTCTTCCCGGTCCTTGCGCCTCCCTCAGAGTCCTCTTTGCACAAAGGCAGATGAACGCTCTTTACCAAGCCCTCGAGGTCAGAGAGGCAGAGCGAGTGGAGCAGCCAGGGCTCAAGACCAGAAGTTGCAAACTCAAGCGATTCTAGTAATGGTTCTCAGCCCTGGCTGCACGTCAGAGTCATCTCATGGTGGCGAGCAGGGGGGAGGGGGGAAAAAGTAGCGATACCGGAGACTCCCCTTAGACTGTTAGATGTTGCTTTGTTGTTGCTGTTTGTTTGTTTGTTTTTAAAGCTCTCCAGGGATCCTAATGTGCAGCCAGAGTCGAAATCCACTAGCCCACAGGGTCCGGGTGGGGAACACAAATGCAGGAAGAAGACTGAGATGGACTGCAGAGCGCATACCTCATCTAAAGGGGCAGCCACTGTTCCCCTCCCACGGACTGTCGCCCTATGGGAATACAAATCCAGTTTTGAGAATCCAGAAATCTGAATTTTTATGTGAAATCTCTCAATTTATAGATGTAGAGCCACTTTTTGTTTAAACATTGTAGAGGTCAAATAAAACACATCAGCAGGCCAAGTGCAGCCTGCGCACAGCTTGTGGGAGACCTCTGATTGCAATTTAAAAGCAGGCCACGCGGCTCCCTAACACACTGTTCTCATCCCAGTCCTTCAGATTAGTGAGGATAATAAAGGCACCTACCTCACTGGGATGTTGTGAGGATTAAATAAAACAATCTCGGAAATGTGCTTAGCACAGTTCCTGATTCCAGGAATGCACTCTCGGAATCACAGCCATTGTTATTAACTGTTACCTCTCCAGCCAACGAGGTTGCCTGTAATCTATACGGAAGAAACGACGTTTGTTTTCCAAATACAAAATTATATTACCGGATCGAATATGCTCTTTCAGATAAGGAGATCCGATACATAGCCCCCCTGGAGTGGGAAGGAGAATTCACCACGCCCAAGGCAATAAATGCTGACCCCACCGAAAAGCAGGGAGAAGGCCTCCCAAGCAGCAGCAGACTCAAGGTTCTCTTAATGCTCCTAGGGGAGCAGGATTTCCAGAAGAGAAGCCCACGAGACTAGGAAAAAAACAAAGAGAACTCTCCTTTTTTAAAAAAAGAAATATATATTAGGACTCAGGGCGTGGCCCCATAAAGGTGATTGACCATTGAGGGGTGGGAGGGGAGCTGGCTCCCCCTAGTGGTTGAAATTTGCCATAACACAATGACCCATTGTCTGTAAGGTCCTCCTTTCTTAGCCAAAGCCGGTCGTGCCCTCGCTGACCTAAAATGCTCCATTGTGCCCTCAAGGAAAGGTCAGCCCTCCAACTCCGGGCTGAGCTCCGCCTGGAGCCCATTCTGACCTCTCGACTGCCGCCACAGAGCAAGTCGTGTCGAGGAAGTCCTCGACCACTGTTGAGTTCTTCAACTTGGATGCCGGAGCTCCGACGTCCCTGCGGGCGAGAGCGCCCCGGAGTTCGTGGAGAAGCCTCAGCCCGTCACCGCATCCGAGGGCGTGTCGTTCCCCGCGTCTCCCCAGGCCCCTGGGTGCTTCCCTTTCTTCTCCAGTGCCCCAGCCGCCACCACCACCACCACCCCTGGCCCCCAATACACAAACACTGTCAGAGCCAGGCTAAGGGTCCCTTCCTCTGCCCGGGGCGGGGGCGAGATCGCTGGGAAGAGGCAGGGAGCAGGCAGAAGGTGCAGCCGGGAGGCTAAGACGCGACACGCGTCCTGTGCACACAGCAGGGGATAAAGCCGTGTTCCCAGCCCGGGTGCAGGGGAACCCCAAACCCCACATCTCCTGGAAGAAGGAGAGCGGCATCCCCATCAAGGAGTCCGCCAACATCTTCTACGACAGCATTAACAAGGAACACGTGCTGAAGGTGCAGGGACCCGAGCCCGAGGTCCAGTTACCCATGAGGCCAGAGGCAGGGACTCCTGGGGTAGGTCGCCGGTCTCTCACGGACAAGAGACCCACAATGACGCTCCAAGAAGTGGGAGATGGGCAAAGAGGCTTCATTGCCCTAGGGAGAGACAGGATAAGAGAGGCCGAGTCAGGAGCTGGGGTGTTGCCAGAGGCCGGGCCTGGGGAGGTGGGGGACGACGCCAAAATTAGGGGCGGGGCAAGGCAGAGCTAGGGCAAAACCAGCACAAGGAGGGGGCAGGACCAAATGAAAGAGAAGGAGGGGTTCCAGAAGGTGAGTGAGCCAAAAGGGAAGGTGAGACCCAAGCTATGGGCATGGCTAGAAAGGGGCGGGACCCTTGGTGGGTGGAGCGTGGCCGAGTTGGGGCTGGGCCGGAACAGAGGAGAGGCTGGTCATAAAATAAGGATGAGGGTCAGGGTTCCTCTTCCAGGGAGCCTTCCAGAAGAGTGTCGTCAAGGGCCAATCATCCTTAGGTCTAACCAGCTTCTGCAACCTCCGGCTCCAGACCCTTTGAGGAAAGGGAGAGATGGGGTCACCGGGGAGATGGGGTCACTGGGACCCTGGGACCTTACTCCTGTCCCAATCCTGCCCCAAATTCCTGTTGTGAAAGGCAGAGTCTCCCCTCTCCCAAACAGACAGGAAGTTGGTTCCTTCTCTTCCAAAGACCCATTGTTGGACCCTCAGCGCCCCACAGCACACACAAGCTGCCCTGGAGTCCCCCTACTGGCCATCCCCTATACAAGTTCATTCATTCCAGAGTCCACTGGTCTGTAAGCACCATGCTACAGGCACCAAGACAGCGATAGTCACCACCATTCCCTCAGGGGCTCAGCCCCGCACCTGGCATGGAGGAGTAAATACGTGTTAAACGAAGGAGTATTCAGCCCAGTGCCAGAAACTGCAGCTAGAGTTACCACTCGGAGGAAGTCCCTGTCTTCCAGAAGCTCACAGCCAAGGGGGAGAATCCAATGCACAATCAGGCTACAAACAGACACCCCCACACTGACTGCTACCTGGTTCCTCCACATCGTAGAGGCTGCTCAGTCTTCCACACAGACGCCCACACTCAGCTCCCCCCATCCCCCAAAAATGCCCTCCTTTCCCATCTCACAGAAAGTCTCCCCGTGGTTCCCTCCCCCCCACCCCCTCCTAATGGCCTGACTCTGATCCAGCTGGAGCCACTGACCTCAGATGACTCTGACAACTACGAGTGCACGGCAAACAATGACCATGCCGACACCATCTATACTGTGGCCTTGCTGGTGACAGAGGGTGAGCCAGGCCCCTCCTCCTGGCCTTTCTGCTTAGGGACCAAACTCCCCCTGTCTGACCCTGTTCCTCTCTCTGTCCTCAGGTCAAGATAAAATGGATTTCAAAAAGATGTTGAAAAAGAGGTGAGGCTGAGAGGCCCTCTGTCCAGGTGTTATCCCCCGACCCTCCAGCCTACAGTTTCTCAAAGGCCTTTCAACAGGGCCCTGAGTTCATGGCCCAGGCGCCAAGAATCTATGGAGTAGGGAGGGGCATCTCAAGGTTAGGAGAGGCTCCCTCTGTCTTCAGAGGAAGGCACTGAGTTCAAGGTTGGCAGCCACTTCCTTCCAGGGTTCCCCCTGCTCCCAAGAAGAAGCAGAAGAAGGTAGCAAATGAGAAAGACGCTAGAGGTTTTGTCTAAGGTGCCCAAGGACTTTGAGAGGCTCTGCATAGAGTACGGTCTCACCAGCTTCCAGGGGCTCCTCAAGAAGCTCAAAGA
Source organism: Equus quagga (assembly GCF_021613505.1). Taxonomy (NCBI): domain Eukaryota; kingdom Metazoa; phylum Chordata; class Mammalia; order Perissodactyla; family Equidae; genus Equus; species Equus quagga. Next base: position 11,621,042 of record NC_060280.1, read on the forward strand.
GATGAAGAAAGTGGAGGTGGAGGTCAGTGCCCATGAGGAGGCGGGGGTCTGCAGACCAAGGGCTGGGCCTCACCAAAAGTGCTAGTGCCTGTGTGTCTCCCAGTGGCAAGGTCTCCTCGCCGGCACATGCTACTCAAAGGCATACTCTCTACTGTGAGAGCAGGAAGGGAACTGAAGTTGCCTTCTTCCTCCCTCTCCCTCTTCACCACTCCCTAATGGACTTGCATGGACTTTGGCGTGAGAGATACCTGGGTTCAGATCCCAGCTCTACTGCTTTATTAACTTTTTGAACTCGGCCATCTCTCTGAACCTCAGTTTCCTCATCTGCAAAATGAAAGTTATACTTTCCTCTTCCGTTTGTCTTTGTGTTATTCTTGTCATTCATTCACTCAACCAACTCGTAATTATTAAGCATCTACACTGGAATTAGAGAATCCATGTAATTGGCCCAGGTACAGAGTGACTGTTCAATGAATAGGGCTTCCTTTCTCATCTCTTATCATATCCACCTCCCTAGAAATCTTCCAGTTGAACATTGTGGGGGGGGGGCGGGGGGCGGGGCAGGGGATTGCTATCTAGTTAGCCTAGCCTAGCCATTTCTCCTAAGACCCTTAGGGGGCTCCTCCAGAATTGAGGACACAGACTGGGCAGGCTCCAGGTGTCCCTGACACTTGCCATTTTGTTATCACAATCTCTCAGGCCATCTGGATTCTGAAGTCCTTGGAAAATATAGAGACCAAGGTTGACACCACAGTGGTCTTTGACTGTGTCATGGAGCCAAAGGACCCCAAAGTCAAGATGATATGGATCAAGGTAAGAGGGGGAGGGTAGCTAGGCAGGGCCCACCCTGGCAATTTCATTTCCTCTCCCTTCACAGACCCTCTCATTATCCATCAGCCACGTCATCTCTTCCATCCCATCAAGAGGATGCCTCCTGATATGGTTGAAGCTGGCTGGGAGCTGGGCTCTATTCTTAGCTCTTCCACCACTTTGCTATTTGATCTGAGACAGTTTCTTCTCCCTAAGCCTCAGTCTACCCATCTGAAAGGGCTGGATTAGATAGTCCTGAAGGTCGCTGGAGATCTGTGCCTCTAAGAGAAAGTATCTAATGAACTCCTGAATATTAAGAGTTCAGGCCTCAGGGGAGGTGGGGACTCTGGATCCCACTGAGCCGGATGATGAAGCTAGAGAGATCTTAGGGGCCTCTGGTGGTGTTTGAGGATCTTAGAGAGGTGGACGTGGCACCCTCCAGCTCATGCTGGCCTTGGGGAATGGGGACCTCTGGAAGTCTCCTCCTCAACCCCTTTGTCAGCTTTTCTACCTGTCCCAGGACACAGGGTAACAAGCCACTGAAGACCCAGTACTTCCTGGGCAAGTACAATGTGAAGCAGATGGGCAGCAAGCATATGCTGGTTCTTACCAATGTGAACATGAATGACGCAGGCACCTACAGCCTGTCCGTGGGCAACAAGTGGATGAGTGCAGAGCTCATAGTGCCGGCTATGAGTGTGGGCATCAAGGGGCACAAGGATGACATGGTCAGGGTCGGGGGGAGTAATAACCAGGGATGGGATCTGTGGAGATATAGGAGAGAGACTATGGGGCTATGCAGGAAAGGACTGCACGGGGCTGGGAGTCAATGGAGGAGAGAAACATGGGGTGTAAGGGAAAGGATTATGATATAATAAGTGTCATGGGGTGGTATAGCACAGCAGTTAGGAGCACAGTCTCTGGAATTAGACTATTGGTGTTCAAATACCAGCTTCTGTCATTTATGGGCTGTGTGATTTGGGGCAAGTTATTTAACTTCTCTTTGCCTCAGTTTCCCCACCTGTAAAATGAGGCATAATAGTAGAATCTGCCTGTGTGGGAATTGGATGCATTAATATGTGCAAATTGGCTAGAATAGTGCCAGGCACATATGTAAAACTACATAAGTGCTTTTTCAAATTGCTGTTAACATTACGGGGGAGGAGACCATAGGAACATCAGGGGAGGGGATTCTAGGATTCACGAGAGGGATGAAAGGAAGGGTGCTCTCCTCAACTGTGGGCTATGAAGCCAATGACACCTGAGTCTCCATGCCCCCTTCACCATCCCACTCCAGTGACTGCCCCTCCTACTCTTTGCTGCAGGTGAGCCACTGAAGTTCCTGGGAAAGATGAAGCCAATGAAGGTGACAGAGCACCAGACAGCTGTGTTTGAGGTCCGCCTCTCCAAGGAGGTGCCCAACTTTGTGTGGAAGTTCAATGGGAAGGAGCTGAAGAGGGATAAACAGTGTGAAATCACAGAGTCCGAGGATGGTCTGACCCACATGCCTAAGGTTAAAGATGCCAGACTCAGTGACAGTGGCAAGTACTCTGCCATGGCGAGGGACCTAGTACAGAAGGCCCAGCTCACTATTGGTCAGGCCAGAGCTTGAGGGGTGGGCTTCACACCACAGCAGCCTCCATGTGCGCAATCATCCATCCACCCATCCATCCATCCACCCATCCATCTATCCACTTCCTCCTTGCAAGGCCCTGTGATGGGTACTAGAAAGACAGAGGGTTGTTCTCTCCACTAACTCCTAGCCCAGTGGGAAAGACAGGTGTGGAAATGGAATTCGAACAAAAGTTCTCAAGCAAGGAGTCAAGATACTCTGGGATCTTATGATCAGCTGGGAGATCATAAGATCATGGGCCATGAAATTATTAGCCTTTATGGCTTTAATATCGTATATTACAGCACATCACTCTTGACTCCTCGCATTCTTATATTATCTAATAGGTATAGAAGAGTTGCACATGATGGTGGGTACACCAAGAAGCATGCCACACATGTGAACCACAATTGACACATGTGACATAGAGTCATCATTGCTGTGATGGAGGGAGACACAGAGGCTGTGGGAGCCCAAAGAAGGGGCACCACCTGGTGACGTCAGAAAAGATGTGATGAGGTCATGGCCAAGCTTTACCACGAAGAACCAAAAGGAGTTCAGCTTTCAGAGAAGGGCGAAGAGGAGAGGACATTCTCAGCAGAGGGAATGGCATGTGTAAAGGCCCAGACACCAGAGAGACAATGTAATTATGGCTGGGGTTCAAAGAGGGCATTAGAGATCCTGGCTGCGGTGCTGTGAGGAGGTAAAAGTTGCCATCCCATTTTACATACGAGGAAACTGAGACTCAGAAAGTAAATGCATTACATACAGTCAGCTAGCAAGGGGCAGAGCTGGGACTCTCCCTGCCAGTGCCTCCCTGGATCACACGTAGCACGGAAACACACTCCATGTCACAAGTCCCTATGTTTTCTGGGGTGAAAAAGGGGAGCAGGAAAGCATGCAGCTTCAGAAAAGGGATGCAGGAGGTTGGGAGTGGGCCCAAGTCTTTGTCTATCTGTCCACAGGCATCCCCATCAAGTTTGTGAGCACCCTGAAGAACGTACATGTGAAAGAGAGGAGCCGTGCATGCCTTGAGTGTGAGCTGACATCCAAGGATGTGACACTGTGCTGGAAGAAGGACGGGTGGCTGCTGGAGCATGGAAGCAAGTACAGCATGAACCATGAGGGCAAACGAGCAGAGCCGGTCATTGGGGATGCACAGCTCAGTGACGGTGGTGAGTACACTGTGGTGGCCATGCAGGATGGGGACCCCACTGAATACAATAGTACTGCCGCAGTCACCGTGGAGGGTACATACCCTCCCTGTCAGTCCCCGCTGACCAACCCCCCACCCCCGACCCTAACAGTTCCCTACTGTGGACACTGATCAGTCCCCCTACTGACCCCAACCCTCCCCAGACCATGATCAGTTTCTACATCTGCTCTCTGACCACCCTCATCTCCCAAATTCTGACCATCTCTGACCTCTCAGGCCTTTAACATCTCTACCTCCTAGATCCCATCTCTCAAACTCTGAAATCCCTTGACTTCATCCGATCTTCACCTCCAGACTCTGACCATTCCCAGCAACCCTGATCATCCCGCACCCCTTGACCCTGACCAGCCCCTACTCACTAATTCTGACCATTCCCCACTGACCCTGACCACCCTCAACTCTCCAATACCCTGGGCATCCCACAGACCAGCATCACACAACTCAATATCTCAACTCCACTAACCACCTGCATCCCCACCTTCTAGTCGCCCTTCTTCGGCTGAGCATCCTAAGTCCCCACCAACCATCCTCCGATGATCAGCCCCCCTTAGCCATCTCCCAGTCTTCCTGGTGGCCATCTCCCAATGCCACTGACTTCCCCCCAACCCTGCACCTACTTGCTCCAGTCCCCCTAACTTACCATTACTCAGTCTCCCCATTGACCATTTTCAAACCTTGTGCTCATCATGAATGGTTTTGATAGACACAGCACCAGTGCCCCTTCCCATGGCCATCGCCTCCAGCCCTTTTCCCGCGAGTCCCTTCCACGCCAACACCCCACCCCAGGCCCTGTCTGCTTCCTCCCTAGAGCGTCTGGCCACCGGTGAAGAGCAGGATGCCCAACGTGCACGTGACCACCGGGAGCCCAGCTGAGCTGTGCATAGTGCTGAACGGCGAGAAGGTGGAGGGCTCGTGGCTGAAGGATGGCAAGGAGGTGCGAGGTAGGAGCCAGGGAAAGGGACGAAAGAGGAAGAGGCGACAGCGCATACACTCACACTCACGCCTGCCCCTCACGCCCCAGATCACGGACTTGCGCGGCGTGCAGATCGTGAAGCAGGGTGCGGTCCACAAGTTCATCTTCCCCATTATGGGCCCCGAGAATGAGGGCACGTACACATTCCGGGCCAAGGGCGTAGAGAGCGAAGCCTCGGTATTCATTGCAGGTGAGGTCGCCCGGCGCTCACTCCAGACGAAGCTCAACCGCGCTACGCCCTCCCCGCTCTTGGCTCCGGCATCCCCGTGAGCTCCTCCCCCACCGCTGCCGGGCGAGCCTGCCCTGCCGCGCCGCCCCGCCCCGCAGATCCTCCTACCGACAACCCGTCGGTGCTGGAGGGACTGGCCGCGCGCCCAGTGACCGTGAAGGTGGGCCACATGGCGAACATCAAAGTGCCCTTCCGGGCAAAGCCGCTGCCCAAAGTGACGTGCTTCGAGGACGGCGTGGAGGTGACAGAGGAGACACGCGTGTCCAGGGAATGCAGGGAAGACCAGGCGCTGCTCACGGTCTCAACCTGCGTGCGCGAGGACAGCGGCCTCATTACGCTCAAGCTTGAGTGAGCGTGGCTCAGCCACAGCCGCTCTGCACCTCCGTGAGCTGCTGAGAGCAGGACCGCGGCTGCGCTGGGCGGAGGGCACCTGCTGCTCAGCGCTCAGCGGGGGAGGCCGGCTGCCCAGAGTTGGAGTTTGGATGGAGAACGGGATTGAAGTGCTGGCTTTGCAGCCATAAGCCCCCTTCTTAATTTCCTAACTAGGTGGCCTTGGACAAGTCAATTAACCTTCCTAAGCCTCAGTTTCTCATCTGCAACGGGGTGATTTGGGTTTTTTTTTTTTTAATCTATTTCAAGTGAATTTAAAGCACATAGCAGAGTGTACATGGACAGCACATGATAGACCTCAGGCTTCAAATGTTACTTAAGTGTTGTTATTGGCTGGGAGAATGGTGTGGTTGGAAGTAAAGGGAAATGAGGTGAAAGAGAGGTGGGATTTACGGATGGAAGTGAGGTTGGTTGGGAAGAGTACCGGGGTTGGAAGTGAAATGGATTGAGGGGAGGTGAGATAGGGATGAGGATAAAATGAGATTGGAGAGAAAGATGGAGTGGGAGTTCCAATGGGATTTGGGATGGGTCTGAAGATAAGGTTAAGGAAAGAGATGAGGAGCTGGCCTTAGCGAACTCGTATTCAAATGCAAAACACACACACACATATGCACACACACACACACTCACCATCACCACCTCCTCTACCTGCATCTCCATCAAGCTGACGGGTGAGAAGGTTTGGATTTCAATTCAATTCAGCATCATAACTGAGCACGTCCTCTGTGTTCTCAGTTCTGGGGACACAGAGAGGAAGCATCCCCAGCAGTCCCTCAACCCAAAAGGGATGAACACTAGTAGACATGTAATTATAACACAAGATAAACTGTAAAACCAGAAAGCACTGGAGTTCTGGAAGGGGACAAGAGGGCATCAGCTGAGGTAGGGGCCCCTCGGGTCTCCAGTCCACCCATTCCGAGGCAGGTGGGAGTCTCAAGAAGGCAAGGATCAAACTCTTTGGGCAAGTCTTACAAGGAGGGGCAGTGGACACAAGGAGGGGCAGTGGATACAAGGAAGGGCAGTGGATACAAGGAAGGGCAAGGGATCCAGAAAGCTCAGAGTCTAGTGCTGCCCCCGTCTGGCTGGACCTCGGACGAGTGGGATGAAGCCCTTCTGCTCCTTTGCTCCAAAGCCCCATTCTGATGCTGTCTCCTCTCCTCAGACCATCCCAAGCCTCCCCAGGGCCGAGTGGAGTTCCTGGAGCTCTCAGGCAGTTGTGTGCACATGAAGTGGAAGGCCCTGAAGGACAACGGTGGGCGGCCTGTGACACAGTTCATAGTGGAACGGAGGGCCGGTCGGCAAGAAGGCCTAGATTAAGATAGGCGAGGTGGACAGCAAAGTCACCAGATTCTCTACCAACAAGGTGGAAGGGGAAAAGCCTACCAGTTTCATATCCTGGCAGTCAATTCAGAAGGAGTGAGCGAGCCGCTGGAGACACACGAAGGGTTTCCAGGAAATCCTATCTGTCAGTGAGATAGCCCTGTGCTCGGGGAGTCGGGATGGGGGCTGTCAGCCAGGGAGGAATGCTGGTCTGTGGGGAATTCCAGAGGGTCATCTCTCTAGCTGTCCCATGAGGCAGACAAATTCCAGAGTAAGAGCAGAACATTGTATTGGGCAGGAATTCTTGACCATTTCCAGTTAGATCACACGCACAACACACTCCCATGCATATATCCAGAACTGTGCACAATTCCAGGGAAATGACTCTCCTTGTTTCTCCATTCCAGAAATCATCTCAAATTCAAGTGAGAGTGATGCGACTTTAGGGGTAACCTTGAATCCATTCTAATTTTTTTCCCAAAGAGAACCCTTGACAACATTGGCATTTTAATTATGATGGCTAATTAATGACTTGCTACACTCCTCCCAGCTGATCCCCATGTCTCAGTGTGTCAAGACAGTACCTTAAGAACTGTGGCACTGGGGATGACACCGCTTGGAAGATTCAAGTCAGTGATTCTCAGTCTTGGCTGCACATTAGAATCATCTGAGGTCTTTAAAAAAAAAAAAAAAAATGCTGGTGCCTGGCCTCCACCCTAGACCAGATAAACTGGAATATCTGGAGGTGGGACCCAGACACTAGTTGGTAGTGGTGGTGTGTTTGTTTGCTTGTTTACTCCCCACTTGATGTTAATGTGCTACCAGAGTTAAGAATGATTGGTTCAAGTTTTTTTAAGGAGGGGACTAGAGGTCCCCTCTAGTCAGGGGCCTAGACAGGTGCCTCAGGGGTGGGCACCTGTCTACATGCTCCCCCTCCTAAGCCCTGCCCCCTCTCTGTCTCCCACAGAGCCCTGTGCTATTGCCTCCCAGCCTCAAGTGACTGATGTGACCAAAGAGGCTGTGACCATCACATGGAATGCCCCCACCTGGGTGAGGGGGCGGGGGGGCACCGAGTGCTTGCCTACATTGTGAAACAGAAGAAGAAAGGCAGTAACCTATGGGTGCCAGTCAACAAGGATCCCATCAAGGGTGAGGTGCTAGGGACAGAGGCCCAGGAGGGACCAAAGGGCTCTTTGTGGGTGGACGCGTGTACCCTTGCTGCTCTGAGCATACTCCCCCCACCTCAACTCCTTTGGGGATTTTAATATTATCTCATGACCCCCTCTACCATGTCTTCTCACTCTATGGTCTCCCACCCCATGGACCCCTGCCCTCATGACCTCTCAAATTCTCATTTCAGACGCCAAGTGCACTGTGGATGGCCTCCTGGAAGACACAGAATATGAATTCTGAGTTGTAGCTGTGAATAAGGCAGGACTGGGACAGCCCAGTAGGCTGTCCAACTCAGTGGTAGACAAGGATCCCGTCAGTGAGTATGAGGCTGCCAGGCCCTAACACGTAGTGGAATTAGCCCTCTCAAGATAGACAGAGAATTTCCTCTCTGGGAAAGTCTAAGAAGAGGGGTCATACAGTCTCCATTCTCCGGGAGCTGCCAGTCTGATGGAAGGACTGGTTTCACGCACAAGAGAAGCCAGCAAGTAAAGGTTGAGAGTCAGGGATGGCGAGGAGGCAGGGTGGAAAATGTTTTTATCAAATTTTGAGTGTTTCTGGTTAGGTGAGGTAGTAGACACATGACTGAGGGCTGAGTAGGGGTGTTGGGTAGGTGATTGGGAGGGTGTGGAATTTAGGACGTGGGGTACGGGTATTGCACGTGACTGGATGTGGTTGGGCTAAAGGCTGGAGTCTTGAATATAGAGGGGTTGAGTGTATAGGGTATGTTGAATTTGGAGGGTATTGGCTTCAAGGGTGAAAGTGTTGAGTCAGTGAGAGAATTGAATTTGGAGGCTGTTGAGTACACAAGGTTGGGTATTGAGGGTGTTAACTGTGGGAGTTGGAGGTAGAAGTGGTGAAAGTTAGGTTTCAGGGCTACTGAGTATGAGAACTGGGCATGCGGTTGAGTAAAGATGAGTTTAGGGCCTGACTGGATGTCTGTGCCACCCAGAACCCCCAGGCCTGAGGCAGGCCCTGCACATGTCTGAGTCCTCCAGCTCCAGCATCTCCCTGGCCTGGCGGGAGCCTGCAGAGGGAAACCCACCCTCTGGCTACATCCTTTAGATGCAGGCTGAAGACACCAAGTAGTGGTCCAAGTGCACAAACACCCCCATCTCGGGCCCCTGCTACACGGTGGGAGGCCTCACTGAGAGGCAGACATACTTCTTCTGAATCCGGGCTGTGAACGAGGCTGGGGTTGGGGAGCCTATGGAACTGGATGAGGGAGTCCGTGCCATGCCACCACGAGGTGAAGATGCAGAGATAGCTGAGGTTTAGAAGCCGACATCCTAGCTCCAAACCTCCCTCTCTCAAACTTCATCGCACGGGGGAATATTGGGTGGTGCTGTGATCAAGAAAAAGTCATCCATACTTGTTGTGCCTGGACAGAGCTAGGGGTGACCCCAGGGGCTTCCCCACCAAAAAACACCCCTCATGTGTGCCAAATAGTATGTACTGTGTGCCAAGGGCGGTGGGGACACAGGATGTACCCTAAAGAGTCTTACACACTAATAGAGGGAGACAGATGAGAAACAAATAAATGCTTCAGGGTTGCAGGGCTGCTGGATGTCTATACGGCCTGCAGGAGGAGCATGAAGGAGGGGAGGTTGGGAAAGGCTTTGGAGGGAAGGCTTGAAGGCAAGTCTTCTGGAAAGAGGTCCATGCCCCCACCTCTCTCTACTCCATCTCAGCTGGCCCCAAGTTTGACCCAGCTGAAGAGTCACATGGTGGTTTGCGCTGGGACAGCCCTCTGGATGCATGCCGCCTTCTCTGTGAGTCGTTCCCAAGCCCAGCCCCCAGATGCCCACCACTTCACCAAGGTGGCTGGTGTAGCTATCAGAGTCTCTGCCTCTGCCCCTCGCCAGACCCCTGCACTAGAGCCTGGCAGCAGACAATGGGAGAGGGCCTGCCACCAGATACCATCTGGGTGAGCCCTGGTGACATCTCCTGCCATCCCCCAGGGCTCACCACCACCCAGCATGATCTGGCAGAAAGATGGCATCCCCACCAAGGGCAGGGAAACCATCGCCAAGGGCAAAAACCACTCCCAGTTCCTCATCAACAGCACCAAGCGCTCCGACTCAGGGGTGTACCGCATCTTGCCCCAGAATGACCTTGGAGAGGCATAATATGACATCCACGTGCGGGGCGGCAGGTCCGACAGTAAGAGGCAGAGGCCTCAGGGATGCACCCATGCACACACTCCACAATGTAGCCCCCACTGCGGCTCGAGTTCCTACCACTGCAAAGTCGTGCCTTACAGTAGGGAAGGCTTCTCTGGCACCACAAAGCAAAACTTTATCAGCCTTTGCCTCAATGGGAGGGTTGTTTCCGCTTTTTCTCACTGTCCTGAAGCCCCAGAGGCATTGAACTAGGACCAAGCCCTTGTTTCAGTTTCTGCAATCAAATCTGGTGAGCTTTGAGCATATGCGGAGGATGGCGGGCAGAGAGAGAGCAGACAACGGTTGAGAGGCAGGAGGGCCAGGTGGACATGAGTCCACTAAAAATTGGGATGACCTCTTAGAGAGGGCTGGAAGCTTTAGAATAAAGCCCTAAACCCCCAAGGGGTGAACTTTTATTGAACAGTTACTACTGTTCGGTGCCAGGCACTTACCCAGCATTTCTATGATAGTTATTGTTCTCCCTATTTTGCAAATGAGGAAACGGTCTCAGAAAAGATAACTCGCCCAAGTCCACAGGGCTGGTAAATGGCAGAGCTACACTTCAGAAATAGTTCTTTCTCACTGCAAGACACCAGCTGCCTGAGACTCAAAGAAGGGACATGCCCCATCCCATCCTCCATGCTTGGCAGGTGGCTGGGGTGGGGTCTCAATACTTCAGCACCGACTCCCCTACTCCCCGGTGGCTAATGGACCTTCTGACTGTCCCAGATTTTCCACGACTACCCACAAACCTACAGCTGACCAAGGAGGTGACACACTGACTCTTACCTGGAACCACAGTCCCAGTATGAAGGAGGACAGTGATGCCCGCTATGTCATCATGAAGCGGGATGCCCAGACCGCCACCTGGTTCACCACAGCCGATCATGTGTTCAATAACAAGTACACGGTGACCGACCGGGTTGCTCCCTCCCCCCGCATGAAGTACTACTTCTGAGTGGTGGCCAGAACGAAATCGGTGACAGCGACCCACTTGACACCAAGGATTCTTGGCTTGTCAACAAGGACAAGAGTGAGTCAGGGAGTTAGGGTTTCGTGTTCCATCTGGGATCCCTGAGGGCAGGGATGACAGAAGTGTTGCAAGGGTACCCAAGATTTGAGGCGAAATCTGAGAACCATTGAGGTGGAAGTGTTAACGTCAGGGGAGGAGACACTTTCTGGGTACTCTGAGGGGTGGGACTAACGTGGAGGTGGAGGTGGGGGTGGGGGTGCCGGGGGAGGGGCGGGGACCGGGGAGCTGAGATACACGGTCCTCTCTGCGCGGAGTGGCTGGCGGGGGTGAGGACTGGGGAAGATCTCCAACGAGCAGGGCTGACGTCCAGGAACCCTGGAGGGAGGGGGTTAAGGATGGGGATAGCGCCGGGAAACCGGAAACGCGGGGCTCAATGGGAGAGAGGGGAGACCGCGGAGGCTGGGATGACGTTGGGGAAAGCTCGGATGCGGAGTTAAAAGCCATCCAAATAACAGCTCGGGGCCGGGAAGCCGGTGGCTGGAAAGAAGTCTGGGACTCCCGGGGCTGGAAAAGCGTAAAATCTCGCGGAACTGGCATAGGTCCATCAGGCTCCACTCCTCCATCAGCCTTCCACTCGTGGAAGCCTGGAGCAGCAAGGAGGTGGGAAACTGGCAAAAGGGAAACCTTAGGAACCAGTATAAAGTTGGGGTCCCAGAGCTGATAGCATAGGAAGCTAACCCGGGTCATCAGGGTCCCGTGGGCTGGGTCTCGGGGCGCCTTCCGAGTTCTAAACCGGCGGGCGACGGAGATGGCCTTGGGACCCACTCAGGGCCCGCCGGCGCAGTCGAGGACCTGAGCGCCAAGTCGAAGTCGTCCCGGCCGAAGGACTGGCGCCGCGCGCCGCGCTTCCTGACACTCCCCTGCTCCCCGGCCCAAGCCGCCCACGGTGCTGCGCGGCCAGGACTGCACCATGACCTGCGCCTTCCTTGGGAACTCGCGGCCCACGGTGACCCTCTACAAGGGCGACGTCAACATCAGGTTCTGATAAAACTCCACCAGCGGCGTGTGCACAATCGTCTTCCCCACCTGCACGCTCAAGGACAGCAGCGAGCACAGCGTGCCGGTGAAGGAGCTGGGCAAGGACCGTAGCAGCTGTGCGCTCACCATCTACGTGAGGGCCCCGCGGAGCCGGACCTGAGGGGTGTGGGGGGTGCCCCGGGAGCAGCTGTGTCCCGTCTGGGGCAGATGCGCAAAATCACGGTCTCTGGGCTGTTGACAGACTCTTCTGGCAGGGCTGGCGCCCCGTTTTTTATTTACTCTGCCATCAGGTAATGTAAACATTCTCTGACTGGCCACCGTTTGCACCACTCTCTCCCACCTCTCAAAGTTGTTCTGTGCCTTGCCCCTGCAGACTTGCAAGTTTGCAAGAACACACACACGTGTTCCATGTTCTGCTCATCTGTGCACTTGCAGGGGAAATACTTTATTTCTTCCTACACACTCTACTGTCTTCACAGCTACATAGCTAGTAGTGTGAACTCTAAATGCAAAGCTGACCTGCCTTGCTCCCTGTTGCTTAAACTCCTAGCTTTTCCATGATCCTGTTGGTAAAATCCCAACCTACGAGGCTCCCCGCCACCCCATCTACCTCTCCAGCCTCATCCTCTGCCGTTCCCTGAACTCTGCATGGCACTCCCTTGGCGTCCGTGGAGTCCACAGTTACAGACCTTTTTCATCCTGTTACGAATGCCTTCCCTTGGGGAAAGGACCATGTCCTATGTCTCTGTCTCTCAACTACTCAGCTAAGTGTCTGGCACTGAGATGATGCCTCCAGAGCGGCCGCTGAACTGTGTAACAGAACTAGGCCAGGGAAGGCACTGCGGGAGACATCAGCTTTCACTCCACAGCTAGAGAGATCCCTGACAACTTAATTCTGGTTGTAAGCACATGGGCCCAGGGCCCTGGCTACACTACTCACCAGCCATGTGACCTTGGCAGGCCACGCTGAGCCTGTTTTCTCATCTACTTCTTAGAGCTTTTGTGAGGCTTAAATGAGATGGTGCACAGAAGTGCTTGGCAAATATTAAGGGCTGAATAATTGGCAGCTCTTGGCCCCACGTGCTCAGCTGACCTTGGGAGACTGGGGCTGGAGCTGCGGCCTAGCCCCAGGGAGGACTGAGGATCTCAGGCAGGATCCAGCCCCTGGTTCCTGCATAGTAACTGCAAGTCCAGCAGTTTGAAGTTTCCCTTGCCCCAGCATCATTAACACTAACAAACGCTTGCTTTGCTCTTTCAGACCAAGATGATAAGTCAGTTCTAGCATCAGTCACCGAGAGTCTGCAGAAGAAATCCAAGCGTCTTATGTGAGCTCCAGCCCAGCCCAGGCATCAGGAGAATGTTGTGCTGTGGGGCTTCTTGGCCTGTCCTCTGTGTGGCCTCAGTGAGGGAAGCCCAGTTTGCTCTCTGGTGCTTGTCACTGCAAACATTCAGTGAAAGGATGGGACAATAAATGGAGTGAGCTCACCCTTGCCTGTTCCTGAGTGTGGTGTGCAGCAGGAGTGGGATGTGGATACACAGAACCTGGACCCCTGAGAGCTTTGTCCAAACCTACCCACACGGGGAGTGACCAGCCCCCTTTCACTGGACCTTGACTTGCCCACCCCCACCCCCTGCCACAACCACACTGGACCCTCCCCTCCCGGCAGGGCACAGGGGGACAAGTCTTGCCAGCTTCATCCTTCTCCCCATCCTGCTCCCTCCCATTTCCTCACACCAGGTAGGTCTGTCTTCAGAATTCTGGGGTTTGAAGGGATCAGGACCTTGCCTCTTTGGAGCCCAGGGATCCCAGTGTTTGAGAATTAGAGCATCTTAGAGCTGGAAGAGACTGGTCATCCAGCCCGCTAGGTTTCAAACTTGTTTTGCAATGGAATCCTTCCTTTAAAAAAAAAAATTCCTAAGAAGCTTCTGGACTTGAATCAAGGATACGGGGTCTCTGAGCCTCCCTCCTCTCCTTATCCTTTCGCCATCTCCCACTAGGGATGCCTATAAAAACTCTAGTGTGGAAATCACTGAGTCATCCAACACCCCCATGGGATCTGAGTCTCCTCTCTGACATCCCCCCAATTGTAGAGCCCCTCTATTGATGGCATGTTCACCACCACCCAAGGCTTCCCTTCCTACTCTGGGTCAGGGCACTGCCTGTTAAGATGCAAATGTCCCTGGACTGAGGTGACACATTATTCTGCCAGGGCTCCAGATCTAAAGTATGAAGCAGCCAATCTAATCTCAGTCCTCTCAGCTGTTCAACTGAGCCCAGAGCCCAAGGAAAGAGGAGATGGTTGAAGGGAATCTGGATCATGCTGGAGCAGGCAGCAGGTCTGGGGTGAGGAGGGGAGGAGGCAGGCAGCCGTAGAGAACACTGGGTAACTAAGTCACCAAAGCTGCTAGGCACCTGTGCACAGGGAGTGCATCACGGATAAATCTGGATAGTGGCAAATCTACTACCCATCCTCATGAACTATATCCTCACCCACACACAAGACCAGGGAAGTGAAACCCACTCCAACTAGCACAGTGTCACCAGAGCCAGGAAGCCAGCCTGGCGCCAAGATGCACTGGTCAGGAGTGTGACCCAGGCTGTGAGGACATCCAGGGCCCTGGCACCATACCCCCACCCCCTCCTCTCCAGGACAGGCATGTGCCACACCGGCAGACAAGCAGGGCAACTAGTGGCCTTTTATTTTTATTTTTATTTTTATATGAGCAGTAAAGGATAGAGTCATCCCATCCTTGCTCCTCTTGCATTGAATGTGCCTCGGGTCTTAGGACCCTACAGCCCCCTCCTCTTGCTCCCAGTGCAGGAGGGGCAGGCAGGAAAGCACTGAGAGTGGAGGGGGTGGGGGACATCGGGGGGTTCCCAGCTCTCTGAGCCAGGCTCAGCACCCCCTCAGCAGCTCCCTGAGGCCCTCCCCCTATAAGACTTGAATAGACAGCAGGACAGAGACATATGGCAGAGAAAGACATAGATGGGCTGAGAGACAGACTACACACACACATAGCTGGCCCCTTCCTTTGGCATGGTTCACCCTAACCCTGGGGATAGGGTCTGAAGGTGGTGGTGTGGGGCCTGAGCTCTGGGCTGGCCTTTGAGACAGAGGAGACCAACTTGAATCCTTGGTACCCCAAGCTCTCAGGCCAAAGAAGTCCCCAACCTTGCTACCTGGACAGACACCCCTTCCCACCCACCACTTAGAGACTGAGATTGTTCAAGTAACAAGGATAGACGAGGGAAAGGAAGACTCCGCCTTAATCCAATCTTCCCAACGAGAGGCCCGAGAAAGGGGCTTCAAGCGCTGGGCCTGGGTCATTTCAGCACAGACTTCTCCCCTCTTCCCTCAACTCTGTGCAGATCAGAAAGAATGGGAATGGGTGAGTCAGACTCTTCCACCTAGTAGAAGTGGGGGGAGGTCAAGAAGCTGAGCACCATTGCCCTCCAGAGGGGCTCTGACAGTCCCGATGGGGTAGAGGTGGGGAGACGTCTGCTTCTGGCTCCAGCAAGGAGCATCAGGCTGGCTCCTTTTAGCTCTCAGCATTGCCTGGACCACTAAGCTCTGCTAGGGAGATCCTTTTCCTGTTTACCCCCTCAAACCTGCACATTTCCCAAGTGGCACCTGCTGCCCCAGGCTGGTCCTGCAGCCATCCTGATCCAGCTCTTGCAGGTTCCCAGGTTCTGGACCCCAGCCGCAGGAGGAGAGAGGGGTGACCAGACCCTGGCCCCCTCAGTTGGCCTTGCTCAGTCTGTAGTCTTCCACTGGCTCCCGGCTCTCGACAGCTGACAGGGCGATGAGCATCTGGGCAGCGTAGTAGGTGGACATGATGAGCGCCCGCGAGTAGGGCACAGGGAAGCAAAACTTGTCGATGCCGATGGTCATGTCTGAGACCATAAAGAGCACTGCACCACTGCCTGCCGCCAGCTCAGTCCAGCGCCAGGCTGCCCCAACCAGCTGCAGCCCTGCCACAGCACGCCAGACCATGAAGGTGATAATGGCCACATAGACCCCCACCAGGTAGGTGAAGGCACCTGAGAGGCCCGGGTAGAGGAGGGCGTAGTACAGGCCTGACAGCACTGCCATCACCAGACCTGTCCGAAGAGCCAATGGCCGCATGCCAAAGGCCGAGGCGTAGAGCATGTGGGTCACAGCAAACATCAGCAGACCTGGGAGTGAGAGGAGATGAGGGGATGCTGAGGGCAGGCTCAGGCGAGTAACCAGTAACAGGGGATGGGGGTGGGGAGAAATCCACAAAGATAAAGACACGCCCCCCCTCTCCCCTGAGGAATTCCAGAACGGATCACCAGATAACCTGCAAGGTCATCCTCCAATAGGGGCCCCTTGAGTCCTTGGCCTCAGAACCCTGCAGATTCCCCACATTCTTGTTCAAGAGCTCCCTCTCCCAAATTCTTGGCTCCTGGGACCCTCTAGGCCCCAGCCCCAGGATTCCTCCCAGGTAGCTACTGTGGCGACTGACCGTGCACAAAGTAGCCCTGGTCCTGCCAGATGAGGAAGGCATCACCTACAGCAGAGAAGACGAGCCCCACAAAGATGCGGGTGGCACTGGGATGGGCCAGCAGGAATCCTAGGCCATGGGCCAGAAGGAAGAGCCAGAGGCAGAAGATGGGCAGGCACTTGATGAGGGCGCTGACCCACGACGGGCTGGATGAGGGCAGCCAGAGCACAAAATACACGCAGGTGGCCTTGAAGAAGGGCACCAGCTTGGGTCCCTCACTCTTCACCTGGAGGACATAGGACAAGGGCAGTACTCAGAGCTTTGGAGCTCAGAAGCCCATAGAGGGGCTCAGAGCCAGCCCCCTCAGCCCAGACATCCACCCCAAAGACAGGCCCGCCTCCCAAGTAGGGAGGGTCGACACAGAGAAACCCAGTTTGCCCTGTCCCAACCAGCCAGCGGAGTGTGAACAAGCCCGTCACCACCCTGAGGCTTAATTGATTAGGAAGGAAAAGGGCTCCACTGTTCCTGCTGCCCAAGTGCATTCTTGGCCCTGGGGCAGGACCAGAATGATCACTCACTGGGCATAAGACAGACTTTGGGATAATGTCCTCTTCTGCAGCCCAATGCTTCCCCCTTCCTGCCCCCACCCCCGCCCTCCCCAAAGCCCCTTTAGCCCCTCTCTGCCAGCATCAGCCCCCAGCTGCCTGGAATGGAGTGGAGTCAGCAGGAAACCAGAGAGACGCCACAGCTGGCCAACTCGTGACCCTCAGCAGTGGGGCTAGGGCGTGGGCTTAGGGCCCTGGCAACACCAGGTGAGTGCTAGGAAGGCATGAGGGTGGGCTCTCTCTTTGGCCAGTCTGCTCCTCAGCCTCCACTCCAGCTGCCCCAGCCAAAAGGTACCATCATGGGCAAGGAGAGCAGATGGGGATGCAGGCTGGAGAAATGGACCCATGAGTTGGGAGCAAGAAAACTGTCCCTGAAACACCAATCATTTCAGGGATTGGGGGGGCTGGAGGAGGGTGTCAATAAGTCTCAATTCCTACAGAACAAGAGCAACTCAAGGCACATCAGAAAGAGAGGCAGGAAGGGGGAGGGGTTCCCTTCCCAGCTTTTGATCTGAAGCCAGCAGACAGGCTGGGAGGAGACGAGGAACAGAAGGGGAAGTTAGAGCAGCTGACTTGCTCTCAGCTGGATTAGGGGGAAGGGCAGCTAAAGAAAGGTTGTGTCCAAGGCCACTGCAGGCACTCCCCAAACTGAGGGAGGGAGATGCTGCAGATATTCTGAATCTGTGAGCCCCTGAAGCTGCTTTCTTGGGGCTTCTGGTACAGGGTCTCTGGGGGCAATCCGGAGCAGCTGAGGTTCCATGGATACCCACACTCTACCCAAAGTGACTGTGCCTCTGGCTGGCTGAGCTGTCCAGCAGAGGGCTCTGAGGACACACTCAGACTCCCGGGGCACTAGTTACCTGGGGACTGATCAGACTGTGATAAAGGGGGTAGGGAAGAGGCAGATGGGTGGGTCCAGGGTCCAAGCCTGCGCTTGCTCTGCCCAGGTGAGAGCAGAGAGAAGAGACGACTAAGTCCCTTCCTATGGTGATTTCCACATCCAGGCTGGTCAGGGCAGGGGCATGGGCAGAGGAGGAGACTGGAGGAGACACACAGCGCACAGTCCCCAGATCTCCACAGCATCCACCTGTCAGCCCTTGGAAGCATCAACGTCTGCTCCATACCCCTCCCTCCCTCCCCCCCATATTTCCCAGGAGAAACAGGCAGTAGTAGCTGGGGTGGACTCTGACCGTCACAGAGAACCCAGCACCAGAAGAAGGCGGGTGGGGAAAAGAGACAAAGGTTCGAGTTAGAAAGTCTGAATACAAGGACGTGTCAGTAGAGAACGATCCCCCTTCCTCCTGCGCGTTCTCAACGCTGCTTAGACTCATGGGCGTCCCCTCTCCCCGCCCCCGGACTTGTTTATAAGATGAAGGAGAGGAGGAAACAAATTTGGGACAGGATTCCCAGGCGGTCTCGGGCACCCTCCTGCCCTCCCCCACGCCTCCCCGTGGTCTGCCCACGCAGAACCCGGCGGCCCGCTGCTGTCCCCTTCCTCCTCCCGGCAGCGACCCCGCCGAGCCGCGCAAGACACCCAGAGATCCACAAAGTCACGCTTCCGAGTCACGTGCCCACTGTTTTCCTCCCGCCCGCCCGCGGGCGAGGGGCGCGCGGAGGAGGGGCGCGGCGGGCCCGGGGAGCGGGGGCCGTGACAGCGCCGCCCCGCCGCCGCGGCTCCCCGCCCGGCCGCGGCTCCCGGCGGCTTGGCCTGCCGCAGCCCAGTTCCCGGCCGGTGGGCTCCGGCCGCGCGGGACACCGGCTCGCTCGCTCGCTCGCTCACTCACCACAGTGACAGGGGACACCATGGCGGCGGCGGCGGCGGCGGCGGGCACCCGCTCAGAGCTGCAGCGGCCAGGACGCGCTCGGGCCGGGGGAGCTGGCGACGACGTTAACAAAGCCCAGGGCGACGGACAATACCTCCCGCGCGCCCGGCGCCGGGTCTTTGCTCTGCGATCCCCGCGACGTCACCGCAGACACGGCCAATGAGCAGGCTGGACTCGAGGGGGGCGGGGCCTGGCTTCGACACCGCCCAGGCCCCCCGGCTTCTGCAGAGAGAGAAGGGGCTTCTCCCCCCCGGACGGGGGGGTGGGGCCCCCCGGGACCCCGCCCCTCCGGGAAGCCGGGCGAGGCATCCAGGAACGTGACCGTGATCCCAGTCCCTGGGTGAGGACCGCGCTTGGCTGAGAGACAAACACATTCCTGTCCTGGACACACGGCTATACACATTTTCTCATAACTGAGAGATCAAAGGCAAATACAGAGTCCCTTCAGCCTTTAAACATGCAGCCCTCACGGACACGGTTGCAATTAGACCCACAGCCTTCACTGTGTACAAACACACATCCAAGTGGACACACAATTGTCAGTGTATGCACAACCTTCGCCGTGAAGAGAGACACATAAATAGGTACACAGCAGCCCATAGACCCATAATCCTAACATACAGAATCACAATTATCCTCAGGCACCAAACAAGTACATAGACACAAAACTGCCAAGCACAGGTCAACACACATCCTTCAACAGAAAATCAGAGACCCACCGCAGCCTATAGACCCACAACAAACACAGATAGTTTCCCTTAGGCACACACCTCTGGCAGCTCATAGACAATTGTACCACGCACAAGAACACACTAGGAATGACGGACAGACAGACCTGAGCAATACTCAGGGACCCAAAGAAGTGTGCCAAACTAACTTGGCAAAAAATACTGCTTAAGCAGATTGCATGTCAGTATTACACAGACTAAGAGGTACACAGGCACATTTGGAACCGATCAGGTTCAGAATCGTGGGAATTACGTGGGTGGATGGTAGGCAGTCAAATGGACCAGGATCTAATGCAGTTTTGCCATTTCTGCCTCTGGCCTTGATTTCCTCATATATAAGATGAGTGGATGATCTCCAATGTTCCTCCCAAGCCCAACATGTTGTGTAGTGGAAGGAGAAGGGCTGCTGGTTTCAGGAAATACAAGTCTAGGAGGCTTGCTGGGTATGGAGACTTCAGATACATCCTAAAGGATGGACCGGTGGTCTATGATCTGCAGTAGGAGGGAAGTAGCTGTGTTAGGCTTTGAGAATTGGGGTTGGGCAGGTAACCAGCCCTAATTAGCTGTAATTAGCAGCCACCTAGGAGTTTTAAATATCCTAGGATGGTGACACTGAGGTCTGAGTGCTGGACGCCTCCTTGTGCTGGCCCGGGCAAAGCCCACAGGTTGAGATGTCCTGTGAGCCCTTTCTACAATGGGCCTCTTTCTTTTTCTTTTGGGCACTGCTCAGCTTTTCCTAAAGCCTGTATGGTCAACCTGACACCCACTCAGAGCAGGGAGCAGCCTTCTTCTGGTGACAGAATTGACAACCAGAGATTAAGAGCCAGGAACAAGAGGAGAGTCAAGGCTGGGACTGGGGGTCCCCCACAGCCTTCCTCCATCCCCTCCAGGCCCCTCCTACATAAAGCCCCAGTGGCCAACGAACTCTGACTGCTCTGTTTTCTTTCCGGTCAGGAGCTGTGGGCAGACACACCTTACCAGAAAGGAGACTAGAACTGCTGCCCCCAGGGCTTTGCTGTACACACACACACACACTCCCCCACACACACATACACACACACCCCCACACACACATACATACA